>NW_006288179.1:974960-976890 GCF_000327345.1 Myotis davidii | reverse complement strand
AACCTGGGGCTCCGGAGCCACATGCGGCTCTTTGGCCCCTTGAGTGTGGCTATTCCACAAAATACCGACTTCTGCGCATGGGCCATGAGGTTTCAATCGCACTGTATATGCGCACCCACACGTGGTATTTTGTGGAAGAGCCACACTCAAGGGGCCAAAGAGCCACATGTGGCTCACGAGCCGCAGTTTGCCGACCACTGCCCTAAACCAAGTGATTGGTATCCTAATAGGAGACAGAGATTTGGGGACACACAGGGAAGACGGCCAAGACGGAGGCAGAGATGGGCGTCACGCAGCTACAAGCCGAGGAATGTCAAGGATTGCCAGGAGCCACCAGAAGCCGGACGAGGCAAGGAAAGACACTTTCCTGGAGCCCTCAGAGGGAGCAAGGCCCTCGATTTTGGTCCTCTAGCTTCCAGAACTCTGAGGCCACAAATGCCTGTTGCTTTAAGCTCCCCAGGGTGTGGTACTTTGTTACAACAGCCCGAGGCAGCCAATCCACTCTTGTCTCACTTCCTCAGTCCAGGGGCAGCCACCTGCTGCCCCAAGCACCCCACACCCCCATAAAGCAATGTCCAGGTGAGACCCTGAGCCCAATCCAGGCCCCAGACGTTTCATATCAGTCTGCAAAGAGATAAGCCCAGAAATGGAGAGAAAGCATTTAGACACTTACAGCCGTCTGACAGAGTGATATTATGTAAGTGGACTTCAGTAATAAAAATTTGGGATTTGTATGACGTGCATCTGTTTTTTATTTCATTTTACGAGTAATTCATTTTTATTGCTGTTGCAAAAATACCCACCCACGACATGTCGAAAATTAAAGAAAAAAACTGATCCTTCAGTACCCAGAGTTTGAGAAACCTTGTAGGGCACTAAGGGCCTTTCCTGAAACACGGCCCTCTCTCCGTGGAAGGCGGGCAGCGTCACGGAGAACACGACATGGAATTTTTTTTATACCTTTTCTAACAAGCTTGCCACTTTTCTAGCATTGACCCTGCCCTCTCCTCTGGCAACTGCTTCCACCTCAGATTGTTGGCAAGGACTCCCAGGGCATCGAGCTCTCCTCGAGACGGGGCATTTTCCCAGGCTGGAGTCCGTGCATTTCCTGAGAACCACTCACCCAGGCTCACTCTCCCAGCCCTGAAGCAACAGGTGCTGCCTGGGGCTGTGGTTGACAAGCATGTTGGTTACCAGGACTTAGGGCTTTTGCTCATTCTGTACTTCCCTGCAGCATGGGCCCCTCTAGGAACCAGGCTGGGTCCTGGGGCATGGTGAGGCACGACCTGAAAACTAGGCCTTGGACCCCCCTGCGCACGCTCTCTCAGGAGGGCTGCATCCCCAGCCGGTGCCTGTGTGGCCCCTGTGCATGGAGCAGTGATTTTCAACTTTTTCATCTCATGGCACATAAACTAATTGCTAAAATTCTGTGGCACACCAAAAAAATACTATATTTTTTGCCAATCTGACAAAAAAATATAGGTATAATTTTTATTCATTCGCACCAGATGGCTGTTGTGGTGTTGGCTGTCCTTCTTTTTTTATTTGGTGATCTAAGGGAACAGAGGTCTGTGCCCCTGACTAAATAGTCAGGTATTACATGTTTTAAAAATTCTTGCAGCAACACCCATTAAAAATCACTGGCATAGACTAGGCAGGGCCCCTCCTTTCACCCCAAGCATGAGCCAACATACCTAAGCTTGCATTGCATGCCCAGCTCAGGCCAGGCCGGGCCCCTACCTGCATGAACACTAAGCCACAGTAACAACAATTATATGGCTGATGCACATGTAGCACATTCCAGGTGGCAGCCACTACCCGGTGCCATGCCATTGTAACTCACTTCCTCCTCGCAGCATCCCTGTGTGGCAGATGCTACTGTTACTGCACTGAACAGATGAGAACACTGAGGAATGAAAGGCTGGAGCAG
>NW_006288179.1:956256-957534 GCF_000327345.1 Myotis davidii | reverse complement strand
GTTTGGTTATAACTTACGTATTTTTTATTTTTTTATGAATCATTATGGGATGAAATAAAGCAAGATATTTTCCAAAATGAACTGAGAAGACTTCTTTGGTGAAACAGAAAAACTGTTTAACAGTTCAAATTAGTAATATAGTCTTAGTGAAATAAGCAAAGATAAGCACTAACAGTGAAGCTTCACACTCATGAAAATAATTCACCTTCTTCTATTATATTGTCCTGAAGAACCAATGACCAGAGGGTCCTATGAGGTCAACTAATCAGATACCCTGTGTTGAGACAAAATTACATGGTATCCCTCTCTGAAGGCTGACACCTCACTAAGAACCAACCTTGACTTACTTCTTTGTCCAAAGTGCAGTGGCCTTCCCTTAAATGTATTTGGATTTCCCACTGCCTCTTGCACGTAGTATGTGCTCAATGAAAGTTTGATATGTTCATTTAATAAATCAATCAATCATAAGTTGATCTCTCAAAGATACCTGTTCATATTATATTATGATTCATCACAGTAGCAACATTACAGTTATGAAGTAGCAACAAAAATAATTTTATGGTTGGGTCACAACATGAGGAACTGTATTTAAAGGGCCTGAAGGTTGAGAACCACTGCTCTAGAGCTTTCTCCAAGACTCTCCCAGACATTCAGGGTATGGGGAGTGGTGGGTTTCCTTCAGGTTCTATTTGCTCACCCTCCTCTGCATCCTCGGAAGCTATAGAAGAGAAAGCTCAACTACCCCTGGAATTCCCAACCTGCCCCTATAAACAGGGATTCCTCAGGCCACCATGGCCCAGGGGTACAAATGTGGTCACAATTAGAGTACCCAGGTGTCATCCAGGACTCCCATGCCCTGTAGGGGTCCAGGAATAACTGGCCCAGACTTGCCCAAATCCAACATCCAAAGCTGGTCCCTGATATTTCTCATGCCCTCCTGCTCCTCTCTGCCTTCGGTGTCTGGGTCCATCCACGTTACCTGTGCCAGGTTGAATAATAAATAGAGTCTCTACCTCCTCAAATTCATGTCCACCCAGGGACCTCAGAATGTTACCTTATTTGGAAGTAGTGTCTTTGCAGATGTAATCAAGTCAAGATGAGCTCACTCTGAATTGGGGTGGGCCCTAAACCAGTGGTCGGCAAACTGCAGCTCGGCAATCCATGGCTCGCGAGCCACATGCGACTCTTTGGCCCCTTGAGTGTGGCTCTTCCACAAAATACCACGTGCGGGCGCACACGGACAGTGCGATTGAAACTTCATGGCCTCTGTGCAGAAGG
>NW_006288179.1:947799-954965 GCF_000327345.1 Myotis davidii | reverse complement strand
GAGGCACGACCTGAAAACTAGGCCGTGGACCCCCCTGCGCACGCTCTCTCAGGAGGGCTGCATCCCCAGCCGGTGCCTGTGTGGCCCCTGTGCATGGAGCAGTGATTTTCAACTTTTTCATCTCATGGCACATAAACTAATTGCTAAAATTCTGTGGCACACCAAAAAAATACTATATTTTTTGCCAATCTGACAAAAAAATATAGGTATAATTTTTATTCATTCGCACCAGATGGCTGTTGTGGTGTTGGCTGTTGTCCTTCTTTTATTTGGTGATCTAAGGGAACAGAGGTCTGTGCCCCTGACTAAATAGTCAGGTATTACATGTTTTAAAAATTCTTGCAGCAACACCCATTAAAAATCGCTGGCATAGACTAGGCAGGGCCCCTCCTCTCACCCCAAGCATGAGCCAACATACCTAAGCTTGCATTGCATGCCCAGCTCAGGCCAGGCCGGGCCCCTACCTGCATGAACACTAAGCCACAGTAACAACAATCATATGGCTGATGCACATGTAGCACATTCCAGGTGGCAGCCACTACCCGGTGCCATGCCATTGTAACTCACTTCCTCCTCGCAGCATCCCTGTGTGGCAGATGCTACTGTTACTGCACTGAACAGATGAGAACACTGAGGCATGAAAGGCTTGAGTAACTTGCCCAAATGTGGGTCCTCAGCCTCCAGAGCCCACACGGTGGGCCTGCTCCTCAGCTCTCACCCTACATTGTTATCAGACGCCAGCTCCCTTGTAAGGGAGCACATCCTCCATGGCTTTGTAGAGGCTGCCCCCTGGCCCAGCGACCAAAGCCACCAGCCACCTCTGTATCCTTCAGGGAAGCGGTCCATGTCTTGCAAAAGTCCAGTGTCTACAAGGGATTGGGGAGGCACTTGTTTGTATCTGCATTTCTAGTCTCCTGCCTGGTTGCCTCTCCCAGCTCAAGGCCCCTCCCTTTGGTCCATTGGCCAGCCCCTGTCCTCGCAGGGCAGCAAGGAGCACCTCCCATGCAGGCAGGTGATGTCCAATATCAGGTTGTCAAGGAGAAGAACGGCCCCCTCCCCTGGCCGATGCCTTAAGTGTCCTCTTTAGGCTGTTTGCTCGGCTGCTTGAGAAAGGGGATGGTGATAATCAAAACCATGCATCTTCACTGGGAAAAATGTCAAACCACACCAAAGCGTAGGGAGGAAATAATTACAGTTCCTTCCCATTCCTCCCTCCTTCACCTCGCCCAGAAGTAAACAGATGACCCACTTCACTCTCAGACTGGGCCAGTTACAGAAATTGCTGCCTGTAGAGGTGCGAATACCCCCAAGAAGAGAAACCCCTTACGTTGCCTTGGCTCCCGCAGCCCTCTCTGCTCCTACCCACCCTCACACCCCAGCTGCACTTCCTGAGGTGAGGAATTGAAAGGAGGAGGGAAGAGGATCTATGGGCCATGAACCCGGTTGGGGACAAGGGAGTCTTGGATCAGGGTGGTGATAGAGCAGGGAGGCAGGAGCCCCACAGAGGAAATGTGCAAGCTTCATACTTGAGCTAAGGTCTTGGCCTAGAAGCCAAGAGAGAGGAATGGCCTGCTGGAGAGGCAGATGTGGTCGGTGCTGGGAGGAAACTCAGGGGTGAATCTGGCTGAGAAATACACGTGGAGCAGCCGGCAGCCCCAACACACAGCTTTCTCCACGTCTCCTCTTGCCTTGAGTACCCAAGACAGGTAATGACACACTTTTCCTCTCTCTCTCTCTCTCTCTCTCTCTCTCTCTCTCTCTCTCTCTTTCTCTCTCTCTCCCCCCTCTCTCTCATACTTAGTGACTTCCCAGTCTTAAAGCCAGCCTGTGATTCAGCCGACAAGCGGTCTGTCTTTGGAGCTGGCTGCCTTTGCTCTTTCATGGGTTAACACTCCCGGCTCAGGCAGCACAGCGGAGCAGAGTGGTACAAACAATGCCTGGCTAATTCCCTCACTATTAGCCCACTGAGAGAATAACCACATATAATAATCCCCCTCCCCTTCTACTCCCCCAAACCAACAAAAACCAACCTTGTCATTTCCCCTTCCCCTGGGGTGCACTGTGCTTCCCTTCAGAATCGGGAGTAAATTATCTCCAAAGAAGGGTTCATTAAGAATAAATAATAATTTGCACTTCTAATGCACCTTTTGTCTAAGTATCTCAAAGCGCTTTACTTAATTAATTAATTAAGAGAATTAATTAATTCGGAAAGCACTCCTGGAGGGAGGGAAGGCATACTTAATGACACCTGTTTTCCAGATGAGTAGACTGAGGCCTATAGGAAAGGGCTCAAGGTCACAACAGGAAAAAGTGGTGGCATCGAGTTGGGGTGGGGGTTAAGACTAGCTTTGCTCCAAAATGTTAAGATTTTGTTGGGTAAGCCAGGGAAGTCCCTGGGGGATGGGGAGCAGGAAGCTGGTGAGGAAAAAGTTGCTATGGCCACCTTTAGACGTCAGGGAAGATGAGGCCAAGATGAGGAATTCCACAGAGGCTATAGGTCCAAGTACACTAAGTGCCAGGACCGAGGGGTCAGGTGCCCTCAATCCAGAACCCAGGCTGAGTGGGCTCCTGACAGAGGGTCTGAGCCCCTCACAGGCATGAGAGTCAGCTGGGTTTGAGTGACAGGCACATGGCTCCCCTGGCAAGGTGGCAGTTGGCATACGATTAAATGCTTCTGAGCACCAGCACCTCCCAGGTGCTCTCTAGTGAGACTAGAGCTAATCAGAGTTCGGGCTTTGTCTGCAGGTGGGGCAAGCAGGCTCCCCTGCTCGGCCCGGTGAGGGAGGCAGTCGGGGGCTCTTAGAACACTATCCCAAGCCTGACCCCTGGGGTGCCCCTCAACCTCCCATCAGCATCCTGGTCACTCCAGACACTGTCCTGGGACTCAAGTCCCAACAGGAGGCAGAGATGCAGGCACTTCCCAGCTGTCCCCCACCCTCTCCATGCTCCCTTGTGCCGGTCCAGCCAGCCCTCGCCCCCACCTGTTCCCAGCAAAGCTAACTAGGCCACATGTGCACGCACACCCCCAAGCACACATGCACACAGTCCCCATGAACATGCACGGCTCTACAAATTAACAACCCAAGCTTGTCTTTTTCATTGTGTTTTTATTATGATGCTCCTCAATGATGTTTTTAAATGAATTTTGAATAGTCCCCGTAATTTGGTTTGTTCTACATTGCAATGCAAGTACCAGGGCCCCCGCAGGAATTGCTGCGAAGAATACAATATTATGTGAGCGTGGCTTCTGCTTGCCTTTCTGCTTCCTCATAATTAAGCTTTATTGAGTTGTAAAATGAATAACAATTTTTAAGAAAATTGTTTATTGATCCAGGTGCGCATGCAGACATATAAGAAAACTTTCTCCAAATCCTGACCTCATCAAGTGGCCCCAGACCCCGGTCTGCTCCCCGGTCCTGCTAGGAGCTGTGGATCCCCTTCGGCTGCAGGCAGAGCTTTCTCTGACACCGGGAAGCAAACTATTGGTGTCTGCATTGGGAGTGGGAACCTAACTAGGGCTTGTTAATGGCAGAAGTCAACCAAAATTCCAGGGACTCCTGACTTACCTTGACCTTAACGCCTAGTTTTGTCACTTGGGAAGTCTATCTTCGGTGAAGACACTGTGCCCTTTGAAAAAAAAACAAACTCAAAAGGGATCACAGACTTGAATGCAGAGCCCCGCACTGTAAAACTCCTAGAAGACAGCACAGGAGAAAATGGTGGCCTTGGGGGGGGACAGTGACTTTTCAGATACAGCACCAAGGGCCCCATCCACGGGGGAGGAGGGGAAATTCATTGAAATGAAAAAACCTTTGCTCCATGAAAGACAATATCAAGAGAATGAGAAGACCGTCCACAAACTGGGAGAAAACATTTGATAAAGGACTGTCGTCCAAAATAATACAAAGAACTCTTAAAACGCAACAATAAGAAAACAAGCAACCTGATTTTAAAATGGGCCAAAGATTTTAACAGAGACCTCACCAAAGAAGATATACAGACGGCAAAAATGTATATTCAAAGCTGCTCTACATCAAATGCCATCAGGGAAATGAATATTAAAACAACAATAAGATACCGCTGCACACTGATTAGAATGTCCACACCGAGAACTCTGACAACACCCAGTGCTGGTGAGGACGAGGAACAAAAGGGACTCACTCAGTGCTGATGGGAATGCGAAGTGGTGCATGCACATTGGAAGGCAGAGTGGCAGTTCCCGACAAAGCCACATACACTCACACCACATGGTCCGGCCATCAAATCCCTTGGTATTTACCCAACGGAGTTGAAAACTCACATCTACATAAAAACCGGCGCATGGGTGTTTATAGCAGCTTATTCATAATTGTCAAAACTTGGAAGCAATCCAGGCATCTTCAGTAGGTGAATGGATGAACTGTGGTACATCCAGACTAATGGAATAGTATTCAACACTAGAAAGAAAAAAGCTAACAAACTATGAAAAGAAATGGAGGAAACAAACGTATATTGCTAAGTGAAAGAAGCCAAGCTGAAAAGGTTACACACTGAATGCTTGCAATTATATGACACCTGGAAAAGACAAAATTATGGCAACAGTCAAAAGATCGGTGGTTTCCAGGGGCTGGAGGTGCAACAGAGAGGATCTTTAGGGGAGTGAAAATTCTATGACACTCTGATGATAGATACATGTCATTATACATTTGCTCAAATCCATGGAATGTACAATACCAAGAATAAACACTAAGATAAACTATGGAGTTTGGGTGATTATGATGTACCAATTAAGTAATCAGTTGTAACAAATGCACCACTCTATTGGAGATGTTCATAATAGGGAGGCTATGTGTGTGTGGAGGCAGGGGGCTTATGGGAAATCTCTGTACCTTCCACTCAGTTTTGCTGGACACCTAAAACTGCTTTAAAAACAGTCTTAAAGCCTGGCCGGTGTGGCTCAGCTGGTTGAGCACCGAGAAGTTGCCAGTTTGATTCCAGATCAAGGCACATGCTTGGGTTGCAGGCTCAATCCCCAGTAGAGAGTGTGCAGGAGGCAAACAACCGATCTTTCTCTCTCACAATATTTTTATCTCTCCCTCCCTCTCCTTTCCTCTCTCTCTAAAATAAAATCACTTTTTAAAAAAAGCATTTTAAAAAGAAAAAACTAAATTTCTGCAAGCAGCCACCTATAATGCCAATAGTAACTATGGGGAAAAAGATATTAAAGAGAGAGAGGAATGGTGGTATGTATCACCATTAGATCAGATCAGGGTGCACATATATATACACACATGTACACTTTCACTCCTTGCATTCCACATGGCATGTCACATGTGGATGTTGGAAAACTAGTGTCTGTCTCATAATTTCTATGATTTCAGGGTGTGTATACTCATGTGTGTTGTATAGGTGTGTGCACATATGTGTACACAACTTTGTGTGCACTTAAAGTTATAGACATGCAAATGTATTGATTCTATTAACTGCATTTGCAAGCTGTATGCATGTATTAATGCATTATGTTATGCATAAATATATACATGCATGTTTATATGTGTACATATCTGTGTGAGTGTGTGTGTGTGTGTGTGTGTAAATAATGCTATCATGGTTAGCAGTGAGGAGAGGAGCGGCAGCTGGGTGAACCTCCGAATGACAAGCAGGGTATGAGGACCTGCGTGTCCAGGCAGGTTCACTGCTGGAAAGTAGGGCCTGCAGCCATCAGAGCCCCGAATTAAGTGTCCCAAGGGCACTGCCATAGGGAGCAGACTGACGTCAAGGCCATAGGGGCCCTTGACCCTGGAGGGCAGGCAGCTGGTCTCCCCCCAGAGGAACAGAGCTGAGCAGCATTAGACACAGGCTGACCCCGGGGCTGGGCAGGAGGGAAGTCAATAGGCAAATAGGCTTGAGGGTGTGAAGCCTTGGGAGGCCCTTCCCTCCTCACTCTCCAGATTTGGCCCCTGGGAGCTGGGAGGAGGCAGACGCATGGATTTATGTGAGATCTTCCTAAGCGGAATGCCCTTGTGGTGTTTCTGAAGCCAGCAACGGGACATTCAGCTCATTCTGGCCACGAGAAAACTGAGGCCGGCCAGGAATCAGGTTCGCCCAGTACACAGTCGGCAATAACTGATTGTCAGTGAGTCAGGGGGTGAAGAAATGAATGACAAGATGAGTGAAAGGAAAGAGGAAGCCGAAAGGATTGAGTGGATAACAGGGACCATCTTGAACTCTTGGCTGTCTGTTCCTTATTCCAAAGAAGGGAAACAAGAGAAGCTAGCAGAGGTTAATTCATAAAAAATGAAGAATTAGATCTTTCTATTTTCTGAGGGTGGAGAGGAGGAGATATTGAAAGGGAGTATGCATGAAGTATTGTGTTTTCACATGTGATCATTTTGGAGGGTGTCTGTGTGTGTGAAGGGGAGCTTATGTGGATGTGTTTTGGGGTATATGAATCAAACCCTGGATAAAGAGGGAGAAAAATCATTTGCTGAAGTCAAAGGCCTCCTGAGATAATACTGTGGTTGTGTTAAATCTCACAACCACAGTCACCATTGATTTATTTTATAAATGTAGTCACCACGGAGCTGGGCACTATGGAGAATGCCCAATGGATCAGACCCACATGATCCCCTGAAGGAACCCACAGAGATAAGGTGTGCTTACATTAGAACCAAGGGAGAGATTGCAGTGAGCCGAGAGGGATATACAAGTGAGGTGCAAGAGGAGTTAGAAGCCAAGAGGCAATATTCTGTGTGTATGTGTGTTTATGTGTATGCACATGTGTGTGGTGTGTGTGCACATATGAGAGTCTGGGTGGAGAGCCTCTGTAGTTGAGCGTTGGGATTCTGCCTCATACGTACAGCTGGGTTTGGTGTATATTATACGGGGAATGTTGCAGCTATGATTCCCTGTCTCCTCCATCACTCTGGAGCATGTCAATAGAAGGTCATCGGTGAAGTGACCATATAACTTATTGTTCAAATAGAAACACTTGAAAATGAAAGAGGGCATGGCTCATAACGATATGCCAGGCAACTGGCATAGCCTGGAGCTGCCCTGTGCATGCCAGAGCTTGAGTTACAGAGGTTTGCAATGGGCTGTCCTTGAAACCCAGCAGCCAAAGTGCGGGCTGACCCACGGGCAGGGGCAAGCGCTTGGGGTGGGCAAAGTGGGAGAAAAGGCTCCTG
>NW_006288179.1:925861-947562 GCF_000327345.1 Myotis davidii | reverse complement strand
AGAAAAATATCTTTGGATGAGGATTAACAAAAAAAAAGGAGAGAGAGAGAATAAAGAAGCTATGTAGGTACTGATTTTTTTTTTTGGACTGGGGGAGTCTCCAAAATATCTTCAAGATAAAAAATAAGCACTTACTCCATCCACTTTAGCACCACCATTTTGCCCCCTCTTACTGCGCCCCCCGTCACGTGCCAGCCCAGGCAGGCTGCTCTAATGGATTACTTGCATTATCCCCCTCATCGCTGCTTAAATATTTATCAGACCATTATGTATTTAGTGGCCAGGAGGGGGAGTGGAAGGGGCAGGAGGCAGAACTCCTTTGGCCAGATGCAAGGGTTAATTACAGATCAGATAAATCCCCCCACTTCTCACCCCACCCCGATTTAAAAATTAAATAAGCAAACACGGTCGGGAGATGGAAAGTGGACCTTTACTTACATGTAAGGAAGTCCAACACCACCTAATCCAGGTCTGAGCGCCTTCCCGGGCCTGGTTTTAGCATCTGTTCCCGGCCCCGACCTGCACACCTGTGGGCTGCCTGGGCCTTACACCAGCTTCTTATTAAAAACTGTTCTTCCCTTTTTTGCTGTCAAGCAACCAAAATCCAAGCTCTCCTAGAACTGGAGTCAACATCCGCCTCATAAAAGAAGTTCTGAAGGTAACTCCGGGGCTGGCACTGTGAAATATTGTTCATTATAACGAAGCAGCTGAGATAATGCTGCTTTCTAATTTCCCTTTCTCAGTCAGAAATTAAATAAAAAGTCATGTCTAAATTACAATACTGGATTGAGATCAGAGGAGGGCCCCATGCAGAGAGCTCATGATCTATCCTCCCCACATTTTACAGCCCTTACAAACGATGATTGCTGTTGTTTTCCCCTCCCTTGTCTTTGAGGCCATTTACATTTCTTCTGAACTCTCACTGTGTTTTATTCGAATCTCTTCAAAGTGCCAGTGCACATAATAAGTCAATCACAAACTTAAATTAAGAAAAAAAAGTAAACTCAGACAAACTTGGGCTCTGAACTCCAAGATGAACCAACTGGAGGGCCCCTGACTGGGCTGTTAACCATCACCTTCTGGGCCCTGCAGTTTTGCCCACTGCCCAGTTGGCAAAGTCTTCTCCAGGGAGAATCAGGGCGGGGAGGACTCACTCCTCACAAAAATAGCCTACATCTCTATAGCCCTCCCTTGTTGCAGAAAGGCCCCTTGGACAAAATGGAAATGCTGGGCTGGCTGGTAAGGGGTATTTAAAAAATTCCAATGAACCTGTAGTATCATGGGTAATCGAGCAGGCATTTGACTATCAATAAGGGGGGAAGAGGAACACTGGCACATCTCGACAGTTGCAATTCAAGCATTCTGTGTTCTGAGAAGTTGTTGGCGTTTCCAGGATGTTGCACAAAAATTTGTTGCTGAAAATCATTGTTTTTGTTGGAATTGATTAAATAGCATCATTATGAACTACTTTTACTATATGCAACTTGCTTCCTATCAACCGCTTAGATAATATAAATTGAGCACCTACTATGTGAAAGGCACTGGGCAAGAATGAGCAAGTGATGATCTCTTCTACTAGAGTCCTGTGATCAGGGCCCCTGAGGCACTAGCTGCACTTGAGTGCTCACTCTCCAGTTGGGACAAGAGTACATTTAGACTTTAAGATGCAGCCCAAATTACTGTGAGTGTAGGGCTGCTCCAGGGAAGACACTAAAAGATCAACAGAAGTGGGTTTCTACAGGACACATTAGTCAGATAGAACCTGGCAGAAGAGAGGGGCTTGAGCTGGGCTTTGCAGACCAGGTAAGATTTAACAATGAGGACAGAGGATGAGAAACACTTCAGGAATGGCACGCACAGTGTGAGTGAAGGCCCGGGGTGGGTTGCACAGGGCATTAGGATACGGTAAGGTCTGGACAGACAGAGTGCCTCATGGTCTCCTATGGCCACAAGCAATCTACCTGTGGCTCCTCAGAAGGCCACTCAAGGTAGGCGGGGCCTGACTGTCTACACTGTGGTTACCATGGCCAAGTGGCATCTGGCCCATGCTACATTTCAGAGCTGCAATGAGAATGACCAAGGAACTACTCTACAGCTGGACCTTTAGTCCAGATGCCCCACAGGCCACCATCATGGAGACACTGCAGCTCTTCCCCTACTAAAGGGCATCGTGTGCAGCCCAAAATGTTGCAATCAGAGGAGAAAGGGGGGCAGGGAGGCTTAGTGGAGTTTAATAGCAGGTGTCGTGGCAATGGCCCTGGACTGAACTCATGTCATACACTTTGTCTTTTTGCAGTTTTGTACCCTTCAAGTGCCATCCAAGCCAGCTGCAGAGTGCATGCTCCAACAACATATCTATATTCAGCAAATAAGAGTGTCATCATTCTTCTGACTCCTTGACGTGAAGAAGTTCAGTTGGACTTAAAACCCATTCACCTCATCGCGATACTCCATTTCAACACTCCATTTGTCAATAGAAGAAAATGAAAGCTGTTAAATTCTTTAAATACAATTTCAACTGTTATGAATCTTTAATAGTTATAAAAATGGCTTTAAATTTTTTATCACCCACTTGTGCAAAGTTTCTTATCAAGGGTAACTACCAAGAATTTGTAGACCTCATCATTAAACGAGTCTTGATCAGGCATGGTATATAGTCACTTCAAACATAAACCCTGATATGAAATAGTTACATTCATGGAAAGAAGTGAGCTCACATTTCTCATTAAAGTTGGGAAAACATTTTATCCTAATTCAACATATAATATCTTTCCTAATACACTATATTTTATTTTTCATTTTGTATAATTAAAGAAAATGGAATGATTTCCCCCCAAGCCCCATAGAAATATCCCAAATCCCCTGCAGTTTCCTACAATGTGCAGTACAAATATTCTTGTTTCCATGTGTGTCGTGACTTTAAAAAGCTGGACAGCCCTGGTCTAAGGTATCTTGCTTGTCTTCGTGGACCTTGGGAGGTACATGCGTCTGACTGGCAGACAGCTGTCCCCTTGCCAGTGTCTGCAAGATCAGTGTGGCCATCAAACTTCCCAGACCCAACAGAAGGGTCTACAGGCGCCGAAGATGGTGCCTTATGAACCTGAGGAGGTTCCCCTTGGAGCTGCTCCACTGATACCTTCCTTTTGTGGATGCTGCTCAGGACTGAGTCCTTACTGGTAGCAAGACGTGTTATAGTGAAGGAGGGAGGAAGAGTGGAGTAGGGGAAGGTGTAGCCCCCAAATAGCAAAGACATGCTTACTGGCTCACCCAATCCAACTCTTCGTCTTTAGTTTTTCTAAGCTCTCTATTCTACCTCTTGATTTTAAATAACTTCCTGAACTATAAATGCAAGAGTTCCAAATGAAAACTGATTGATAGCCTCGTATAATTATATAATAAAAACACACCGAAATGCATATACATTATGTGTGGGCTCGTGTGTCTATATGCATCTGTATCTATTCCAGAGGGAGGAATATGCAATAACGTCTCCTGAAACAAATTGTCAAGGTGTCAATAAGGAATCTCATAATGAATGTGTGGGTGTGATCTGGGGTAATTTCATCGCAATTATGTTGCTCAGGCTGATTTCCCAAGACAGGTCTTAAAGGCACAAGTCCCATTCCCAAGTGGAAAGCCGGTTCTTTGCTTCCTATGGCATCGGCAAAGCATCACATTTCCAGGCCAAAAACGCCTTCCCTCAAGCAAGCCAGAGAGATCAGAGGACATCAGGTGATTAGGCAGAGTGTCAAAGAGCTACTGGTCACAGCTACAGGCTTTAAAGATCTGGGGGAATTTTCTGTGTCTGGCCCCCAACAATGTGAAAGGCTGTTTGTGGCTAAGAAAATAACAGTGCTACTCGACCAGAGAAGTCAGGATTCTGAATGATGAGTATTAACTATATCAAACACTGTTCAAAAGGTAGGGGATGAGGAAGAGCAGAGGTGGGGACTGGGCAGGCATGTGCTAGAGGAGGCAAGGGGAAAATATGTGGCCGGGGCCCCCAAGGAATTCCCAGCCTATCTGAATGGATAGATGTGTGAGCAAATACCAATGATTCAATGTGAAATGGAATGTAAGAGAGGTCTAACCATGGGAACTGGGGAGGGGGTGAGAACATAAGAAAGACTGTGTAGGATAACTGTGAAGCCAAGCCTTGAAAGTAGAATAAAAAGTGCAATCAATATCTAAGAGATATTGTGCCCTGCTCTATGTGGGGCACAAAGGGAGACTTCCCTCAACAAATTTTGTTGCATGAAGTACAGGCTGCATTCAGGAATCTTCTCAGCAGGGACAAGGGTCCCCAGTCACCCATCAGAGACCAAGATCCAGACTTTGCGGTCAGGAAAGCCATGTGGTCCAGGAAAGTGTGTGAATGCTGGCCCAGCCACAGGGCCAGGTCTGGGCGGTCCAGGAAACAGACTGGAAGAGGAAGAGAAAGCAGGAGATTCCATAGGAAAGGGGTCAAGGGCAGAAATCATTTTCTCCACCTTCTCAACAACATCTAAATCTAGACCAGCCAGCTCACACCAGAGACCTCTGAGTTTTTGCTGATACCTCTGTGCCCATCCCTGCAATGCCCCTCATTTCCCTTCCTCATTGCTGTCCCTGAGTCCTGTCACCTTGGCCTTTGTAACATCTGTCGACTCTATTAATCAGGGGTCGCCAACCTTTCGGACCTCATGGACCACCAGTGGTCCACAGACCACCGATTGGCAACTGCTGCTCTAGATCACTACAATCATGTCTTCATTGGCCTTGCGCCCCTTTGATCCATCCATATCCTACTACCAGTTTGATTTTTCAGAAATACTTAAAACTCCCCTCCCTTAAATCTTCCACTGTCCGCCTCCCAGATAAAGCTTAAACTGCTAGGCATTTCCAGGAAGACCTCATGCCCTCATGTCTCCTTGTCTTAGCAGCTCTCTCCCTTCCTTAAACTGAAGGCCACAGTCATGCTAAACTCTGTCTAGTTCCTCCAATGCCTCATGCTTCCTTGCAGGTCCAGACCTTTAAACATGCCATTCTCTCTCCCTCTGAAATGTCCCTTTCTCTGTTCTCTATTAGGAGGTCAACTCATAAACAACATTGATGACCCTCTCCCTCCGGAATTCACTGTCAGGGTCAGATACCCCACCGCTGTGCACCAGGACATGTTGGGTGTTTTGATCTCTAACAGAAACAATGAACTGTCTCTCTACTAGCCCATCATGCTCCTGACCATGCCCATTACCTGGACAAACCCAACACCCAACGCCTAGCAAAGTTCCTGACACACAGCATGTGCTCAATCAATACTGGGAATGGGAAGAGGGATGTTTGGTTGGATGGAGGCAGAGGGAAGGAAGTGAGCAAAGGCACCGAGGTAGGAGAGCCAATGGGGGGTCTGAGGAAGCCTGAAGAGGCGGGTGTGAATGGAGTAGAGATCTGTCTGGTGAGCCATGGGAGGTAGGGCCAACTGGTGGGGGCCTAAAATGCCCAGGCTTTACCAGGAAGCTGCCTCGCAGAGCTGTTTCCCTCTCCTGGCTGGGCCACGCAGGAGCCTTTGTCTCCGCGCCGTTTAGATGTGTGCATGCTGTGTACGTTGCACTCTTTCATGATGGCTGTTGTTTGTCGGAATTGATTAGCCTTTCTGCGTGGGAGCCATCTGCTGTCTTTCAGGCTCCTGTCTCACCAGCATGTTGATTTCAATAAATTATTATGGCCCTTGGAGTCGGCTGGGTAGTTTGATGCTGTGAGTCCCACACATCCAAATCAGAACTGGATTGAAAGCTATTTAATGCGCTTTCCCCACTGCCTTCTCTCTTGCTCAACAGCACCTAAAGTGAACCTACTATCTGGGGCTGCCCGATACGTTCTGTACCTTCTCCTTTCTTCTGGCTACAGGACTGAGCAGCTGACCCTGGTCTGACCACCACAATACCCCATCCCCCTGGATACAGGGACTGGTCTGGAGTGAGCCTATGGGTGAGAAAAGTGGTCTTTCCACTAAGGTTACAAAGATGAAGGATGCATATTTAGGGCTTTTAGTGGTCATCTTTGCTGGCATGTGAAAAGAGCTGAGCAGATACAGGCAAAGATGAGACACAGATAATGTCCTAGAGGAATTGAGCCTTTGGTTCATTCCTACAGCTCCTCCTTCAACTCTGGGAGCTACGTCAAGTTCTTCCCAGCTACAGGTGTTTTTACGTTTCTTTTCATTTAATCTGATGTGAGTTAAGTTTGTGTTACCCACAATACAGAGATTCCTGAATACACAGCATCATTAATCAGGTATATGGGAGTCATCCTCAAATCTCCTTTTCCTTTCACCCCAAATCTAAACAGTCACCAAGTCCTCTTAATTCTACATCTAAGATGTCTTTTCAGTTACTCCACTCTCTTCCCTAACTTTCTCTCAGCTGGGTCACACAACAGCATTCTAACTGGGCTTCCTGGGATCTTGTCCACCACCCCCGCCCCCAAATCCAAGTTGGTCTTTCTAGAATCCAACTTTGCTTCATAAAGTTTACAAGGCATCCATTGCTCATAAAACAAGTCCAAACTTCTAAGCCCAGGATACTAATCCATCTCTATCTTGTCCACCTACCTCTTCAGTCCCAACCCCTAATGTACCCCACCTCCCATTCTCCAAGCCTCTAAGCCAGGGGTCCTCAAACTTTTTAAACAGGGGGCCAGTTCACTGTCCCTCAGACCGTTGGAGGGCTGGACTATAGTTTAATAAAAACTACGAACAAATTCCTATGCACACTGCACATATCTTATTTTGAAGTAAAAAAACAAAATGGGAACAAATACAATACCCCTGCTCTAAGCCTTTGCACATGTTCTTCCCTGTGGCCAGAAGGCCTTCCCAACCTTATTCATCTGGTTTCTGGTCTGGCTTTCTCTGATTCAGCTCACAGTGCACTTCCTCTGCAGAATGATTGCAGCCTTGCTATTGACAAGATGGGCATAGCTTTCCTCTGTAATTCATGGCACTTTGGTGTCTGAGCTAAAGAAGGGAGATGACATGGCAGAGCAGTGAAAAGCATGGGTTCTGGGTCAAAAGACCTCAGTGTGAGTTCTGGCTCTCACATCTACTCACTGTGTGGACTTGAATGAGGCACTTCATCCTGAGGGTCACTTTTCTCAGTGGCAAATGGGAGCAATAAATAAAGTGAGCAGTAAAGGTTAAATGAAAAACTAGATCAACTTCTTAGGTAGGATATAGCAGATACCCAATAAGAGGCAGCTCTAATCATTGTTATAACTTTACTAGAGGTACAGTGCACAAAATTCTTGCACTCGGTGACCACCAGGGGGCAGCTCCTGCATTGAGCGTCTGCCCCCTGGTGGTCAGTGCACATCATAGCAACTGGTTGTTTCTCTGTTGGGCCAAAACCAGATCTCCGACATCGCCTGAGGGGTCCCAGATTGTGAGAGGGCGCAGGCCAGCCAAGGGACCCCACCAGTGCACAACTGGGGCTGGAGAGGGATGTAGGAGGTTGGCCAGCTGGGGATATACTGGATCCCCAGGAATTAGCTCAGAGGCACTGGAAGACCTAAGAGGTATAAATGCATCATTTCCCGCCAAGCCACCATTGCCTTGGTAAAAGACTCCAGATCCCTTTGAAGACAGGCAGGAGTAGGATTTGCAGTATGTGCTCCCCAAGTATATACTCCATATTTGTATGGAGTCATTGCAAAGTCCTACTTCAAAGGCATCTGGGCTCTGGCTCTAAGGCTCGCTTAGTCTTTATTTAGTTGTTTGTTTGTTTGTATTATATGGCCCAAGAAAGTTCTTAGAAGATTATCCTTATATTTCAATGCAAAAGACTTCATAATTAATTAGCCATCCCAAATGGGTCTGGGCTGTTCTGAATACCATGCTAACCTGCTGCCTAGTATGGATCCATGCAGTTAGACAATTAGCTGCTTACCCAATAGCCACTCTCCACTTTTTCCTTGCTAACTCAACAAAATTTTCTGTAGTGAGTAACGTGCCCAGCCAAAAGTTCTCACATTCCCAAATTCTCTTGCAGTTAAATTGCAGGTCTGTGACTTAGATTCTGACAAATCAGACAGGTGTGTGTGTGTGTGTGTGTGTGTGTGTGTGTGAACATTGGCTGAAGAAGTGAGAAAAATGAAGAGGAGGCTAAATGCAGTGAAGCTGACATCTGGCAAACACATGTAGAGATACCCAGCTCTGCAGTGGTGAGCGTGCAGTGTCTGGTATCCAGTCCTAAGCATGACCAGTGCCAAGGAGCCGTCGTGTCTTGTTAAAGCCACCTGGCAACCCCAGACTCTGCTCTTTACTCACCCCATCCCCCGTGTATCCTGTGTAGTACCTAATATGCCTTTATAAAATCTCTCTTCTGCTTAAGCCAGCCAGCATGGATTCTCTTGCAATTAAGAACATTAAATAATACATGCATGACCTTGCTTCTGGGGGTTTCTTAAGTATCACTCTTTGGTCTCTTCCCCTGGGAATCCTCGTCTCCCTAATGAAATCAGGGATCCCATTTCAGCTACAGAACTCTCAGCATAAACACATGAGCTGCTGTGGCTCTCTTCAAAGACGCTGGCACCCCCCACTGTGAGATTTCTCAGTGGTTTGGTAAAGGAAATGTCTTCCAGTCCGCCTTAGGGAATAGAGTTGATGGATACATCCATGTCAACCTTCTTATCTACCTAATTTTTTTGATTCTTTACATTATATCAAAATTTTCTAGCATCTTATTTTCCTTCCGTGTGGGCTATTATTGACTACAGATTTCAGTAAGCCACCTAAAAATAGTATAAATCTTTTTATTAGAAAGACTTGAGCTAAACATGTTGAATTACACATCTTTGATAAGTGCTCCCATAGTCATAAATTTAGCCTGATCCAAAATTATGTTCCCCCCAGAACGGAAAGCCAGTTTAGATGCTGAGTTACCAAAATGAATGACACTTGTCCCATACAGACACCAGTATTGGTTCTCAAAATCTTCTCCAAGAAGCTCTGGGGATTTTCAGGGCCCCTCCAGGAGCAAAGAAAGCAAAAGGCTCTCTGGACACCAAACTCCAATCAGAGAAGCTTCTAATTCGTAGGCTTACAGGAAGCTTTTGTTTGAGGAAGGGATCTAAAGCTTCAAAAAAAATATTTTAAGTATAGAAAACCACTGAAGACCGTCTTTGAGGTCCACCTGGAGAACGTCATGGTTTTTCTAATTGCCACAATCTGATGTGATGTCCCTCATTAGAATTTTAATGAAAACCTACAGAAATGGTTGCCTGTTTTAAGGTTGTTTCCCCCCAAATCCACCGGACCTGTCAGAAGTCACCTTTGCCTTCCAAGAGGATACCACCACGTATGTTTTTTCTTGGTAAAAGGCACAAGTTAGCAAGCCCCAACAGCAGGCAAATAGGATGAACCATCCCTCCAAGGCCATACCAAGACCTCTATTCAGCATGCTCCATGGTCCCTGGATACTGGGCAAAATAAGGATGGTGAGTTATTGTGAATGAGGATAGCACAGTGCCTAATAAATATTAATTCAAATCACTACTCAGGGAAAAGTCAGGTTTGTTCACCTTTGCCTCAAACAGCTAATGAAGACCCATCAAAAGGGACCACTCTGCAGAGAATCAGACTGGCCCAGAGACCTGCATAACATGGTCCTCCTCACGATCATTGTCTCCTTGCAACAGGCTTTCTTCCACCTCCTGACTCCTCCCTCCAACGCCTCTAGGCACCTCTTCTGTGTCCCATTCCTACAAGATCCCATCACCCTATGACGTTTAATAGAAAACCTCAAAGCTGAAAGAGACCATAGATAGAGGTTGTCTACTCCATACCTCATGATGTTAGGCCTGTAACGCTGTTGGCAGATAGAGGCTTAACGTGTGATTTTTTTTCCCACCAGGTGTCTGGATTTTAAGCTCTCAGGGGAATGAGCCTCTGCTAGAGGAACCTCAGAACCGTGATAGAGACGATAAGCGCCACATAGTGTGCATGCAGTCCATCTGTGCCACCTGCTAACCACTCCACAGGCCTTCGCTCATCTCATCCTCCCAATAACTCAGAGAGGCAGGCACTCTCGTTCACCCTTTCCACCCATTTTCCATGAGGAAACTGAGGCTCCAGGAGGATAAATAAGTTGTCCCGGGTCACACAAGCCAGTCAGTAAGGAGATGTGACCTGAACCCAAGTTGCTGTCTCTGTGCTTTCAGAATTTGGTTTGTTTAGAGTTAATGAAGCTATAATTAATTAAATTAGATTTAATGAAGCTGTAATTAATGCCTCACAGGCAGGGAGGGTCCACGAGGGCTCCAGGAGGTCAGAGTCCGGGCCAGGCAGAAAAGCCTTCTTGAGAAGAGCCTGGACCTCCGTGAACTCGGTGTCAAGTGGAGAGAATAGTATCTGCCCCTCAAGTAGTTGTACGGTTTATCAATAAATAGCAGCTATCAGGATCAAAATTGAAAAATGATGAGATGAAGGATCTTTTGTTGTGAGCTTCTGAGAAAATGAATACACGGCTCATCCATGGCCTTCTGTGTGCTCTTGCTGCCATTTGGGTATGAAACCCGGGACCTGCCTGGACAAGTGCTGCTCTCCACCTGGAACACACCATGGCCAGGCTTACCTTGACGGCACCAGTATAGGCTGTCTGTCTGTCTGTCTGTCTGTCTGCCCTCCATGCTGTGCTCCCTTTTCTCTGTCTGGGGCCTGAAGCTCTAGGAGGCCTGGAGTCTCCTTTCCTCTCCCATCCCAGCATGACTGCAAGCAAGGAGCTCATTGGGTCTGCTCATCCCTTCATTCAGGCAAACACTCGCTCTGTTTTCTCAGAGGCCACCCCAGCTGCAGGGGGCTACAGGGGCCACAGAGCCTCAGGCCTCAGAGTTTCCCTGATCCTAAAAGGAGGTGGCCAGGGGTTGGAAGGGTGGGGCTAGGCAGTGGGCAGGGATAGGATCATTTCCTTTTTCCCTTTAACTAGAGGCTGAATCACTGGCAAAAAGAAGAAAATTGTAGATGAATAACATTGTTCACGTATCTATAGAACATCACAATTCTGTAGGACGCTTCTTCTTAAATGTACCCACATCTATTATTCCATTTATGGGCACACCTGCCAAGAAAATTACTTCCATTTGACGGGGGGGAAAAATGGGACAGAATGTAAGACCATGGGCTGAGCTGAAGCCCAAACCCAACCCTCCAAGTCCTTACCTAATACCCTTTCCCTGAGTCCCTCTGACTGTCCCCAGCCATCTGCAGGAGAGCTGTCCACGCCTCCATTCCCAGCACAGGATGGCGCCGGGTCTGATGGTGGGGAAGATGCCGTCTAACTTGGTTTCTAGGAACAACACCACTTCTAGCAGAGCAGCTGGTCCCTCTTATTCCGGAGACTCCATTCATTCCTGAGGAGAACCTGGAACAGGCTGTCCCCCATGAGGCATCGGCTCAAAAGGGACCTGAATGTAGCTCTGAGAAACCACTGCCAAGAGGGTCCCGACTCCAAGAGGGCCTGTGCCACCTGGCCTTGAACAGAATGGGTGAATGACGGCTTCATCGGTTCTGTGCCAAGACCCAGTCAGGGACAATGCCTGTCTTCTAATATCATGGGGGAGTGGGAAATGTGTTGATGATCCCTCGGGAGTCCCGCCCATGAGTGTCTGAGTCTTTAACTAAAACCTCTTCGCTGAGGAGATAACACAACATCATTACACTGGCCTGTGACAGGCATTTCACTGCAAGGGCACCAGCCCTGCTTCGTCTGCCTTCAGTCTGTCGGGGCCTAGACTCAGCCTTCTTAAGTGGGCTCAACTGTACTCCGGCTTCTGTGGTGATGTGGGACCCCGCGAAGCTCCATTTTACGTTCTTAAATATTCATAAGGGGCTTTGCAACATTAATATCTTAGATGGCTTACAAGAACACTTAAATACTGGGTCTTTACTCCCCGCCCGTCTCCCCAAAAGTCCCAGCCTGTTCTAATTTGTGTAATGCATTGGGCCATTTTAATAATCGTCCGGGGATTTACTTGGTGGTTCCGCCCCCACCACCACCCCCGTCACACAGGGTGTAATTACGACCCCGGCTTCTCTTCTCATGCGCTAATCCTGCTTGTTTCCCTGGCAGGGAAGCCAAGATTGGACAGGGCGAACTCAGGACAGGCTAATGCACAGGAGTTAGTTGCGGGCCTCAGCCATTTCCCTAACCTCCCCACTCCTCCTGCAGCTTAGCTGCTGCTGAATGGGGAATGAGCAGCCCTCGCAGTGTCTGGAGGATGTTTTTAATTAAAGAGCATATTTTATCAAAAGGAGCAGATTCTAGAATGGGAGACCAGAGCCATCAATAGTAGCCAACCAATAAACTTCGAGCACATTCTGTTCAGAGATGAGCGGCTTGGAGACGTGTCCTATCCTAAGTGGTGTGAAACTCTGTTGCCATCATTTTGCATGAAAGCAAAACAGAATAGAAATTGTAACTGGGGAAAGGGGGAGCTCTGGGTATCCTAGACCCCACTGAAATTTTCTGATATGGTTCAACACCGGGGACTTGGGAGACAGTGAAATTAAATGGCTCTACACCTGTACACCTCTAAAGAGATGTGGACACAGTGGGCTCCCTGGGGGCTTGCATGGCATTATCTTGTCTCGGATCAGGTAACCTCACATTACTGATATTGCCTGATCACCTCTTGCCTCCAGATCTAAGCTCAGGGCAAGAAAGAAGAGAGGAGATGACGGGAAAATAGCAAAACATGCAAAATCTATGTCAGTGCTCAGAAAAACCTGAGCACCAGCCTGCTGGCCCAGACCCATGAAGCTCAGAGAACTCCAACTCCCAATAGTTTCAATGGAGGAGATAAGCCAGACACATATAAGCGCTAAACCCCTTAGAAGTGAGCATATAAACTCACGCAAATTAATGCAAAGCTGATTAAGAATATCTATGCTCCACGAATAAGCCCCTTGTCAGCAGCTTCCATCCTTTTGAGGGAACACTTCTATAGTGTCTGAACCTGGCAAAGTTGTGTACCGGCCTTATCTTCCTGGTCCCTCTCTGCTCCTTCCCTCTCCCTCATACCTGCCTCCCACACAGCCTTTCCCTGGCTAGCAGTCCTCGGAGCAAAGGCAGTCATGTCAAGCCCATCTGATATCCTGGGAAAGCTAAGTCTTCCAGGTTCCTGGGGATCTTTCCACAAAACACGGTTCAGAGGAGGCTTCACAGCACATGTGATATTTGAACTGAACTAGGCCAGACTAGTGAGGAGCATCCCAAAAACGAGAGGATAGATGGGGACAGCCGTAGGAAAAGCAAAAGACACGTTGGTTTATTGCGCTTTATTTGGTTGTGCTTTATAGATACTGTGTTTCCATCGACATGGGAGAGGCATGACACTCCACCAAAAAAAACGTTATGACTTGCTAAAGGCTCAGATAGTTAGCATTTTTTAAAAATAAAGTATTTTTTAAAATATATTTTTATTGATTTCAGACAGGGAGAGGGAGAGAGAGAGAGAGAAACATCAATGATGAGAGACTCACTCTCACCAGGAATTGAACCATGACTTCCTGGTTCACAGGCCAATGCTCAACCACTGAGCCACGCCGACTGGACAGCAATATAGTATTTTTAATTAAGGTGTGTACGCTGGTTTTTTTTTAATACATAATGCTATTGTACACTTAATAGACTACAGGATGGTGTAAACATAACTTTTTCATGCACTGGGAAACAAAAAAAATCCAGGTGACTCGCTTTATTGCCATAGTTGTTTTATTGTGGTGGTCTGGAACAACCCGCAATATCTCCAAGGTCTGCCTGTAATTCGTTTGCCTGTTGCGAATGATTTTTACCAGGAAGTTATATGAGATTATTCTGGAAAGACTGAGGCCAGAACCTCATACTTAGATGATGGGGTAGCTGGCTTTAGAAACCAAAACTCTGAAGTCACCTGGTACCTTTTGTCCAAAAGTGATGAGGTGGTGAAGAACACTGACCAGTCTGTCTGGTTTTGCCCAGCACCCATCTTCTATCTTTTTTCTAGGAAACATAACTTCAATAGCATAGAATAGTCACTCCACTCCATCTTAAACTATTCAACTCCCCACACCCATGCATAAGATGTTGTCTCTACCTGAAGCGTTCATTATCATGCATTACATTTACTCACTCATATTCTCCCCTTTAAGCTCCTAAGGGCACAGCAAGACATCTCTATTTAGAGGAAGACACAGGTATCTCTTTTCCTACCACACCCCACCTCCATAGGACAACCCCTCTACAGGCGTATCAGTCCCCCACTGGGCTTGTTGACATAATGAAATCTTCCAGAACACTGGCTCTTCTAGACCAGAACTCGGAACAGGGCAGGTTAGATCTTGCTCAAGAAGTCTAGTAAAGGCCACAGGGTGTTGAGAAACCACAAGTCCTAACCCTCCCATTACCTGCATGAGCATGGACAATACCTTCCCAACATGAGCCCCGCTTCCCTCATCTACATAATGTGGGGTGGATCCTGACAATCTCCACGGTACCTTTGTGGTCTAAGACCTCAAGTATCTCTTTCTGCAGCAAAAGCACTTTGTCGGAACATGGTGTCACCTGGTCGACAAATTCCCCACACAGATTACAAAGATGGCTTCATGACCCAGGCTCCATAACCACTGAATTAATAAGAGCATTCATCACCATCTAATTCACCTAAGATTCTGAAATAGAAGGAAGGCCAACTGCTCCCACAACTGGTTCCCACAGGCTCCTTGATATCAGAGCACCGAGACCACGGACTTTCCTTGTCAGGACATGATTTACAGCACTCGGAACAGTTACATAAATTTCCATAAACGTTTGCAAATGCCATAAACATCAACTTCCATGAGCATGAAGGGGGGAGGGTAGGAGAGGGATGCTGGGCTTCATGGGCGATGAGGCAGCTCCCCCAACTTTAGGGCATTAAAGCTAAATTTGACTAATCGTGAGTGGTTCTTCCTCCACTGAGCACCTGAGAGCTGATTACATGCCTGGTTAATTCAGTAATGTACACACACTGCTTCCGCCACTTCACGAGATTAATGAGGGAAGAAGAAGGTTGTTATGAACCTTTTTGTGGGGTGGTTCTTTACACCTCCTGTAATGATGGCCAGAAATGAGCCACACCACTTGGCCTGTGTCATCCCCACCACTTTGTGGGGCACATAGTCACCATTTAGCTCATGGTATCTCTCCCCCCAGCACAAGGGGCAGAGTCAACAGAGGGGTGGGCAGCACAGCAGGGAGATGGGGGTAAAGGTGTCATTCTCAGTGGGAATTTTTCAACAAATTCCTCCGTGGTGCCGACATCCCATCTCCAATAGCAACGATTTCTAGCTGGCCATCCTATGTGTTAGTTTCCAGGATTATTAAAAGTTTTCTTGTGCCCCCCCATACACACAACTTCCTCCAGATGTTGCATGGGTCTGCCTTGTAGGGATTAAACTAGGCATGCATTCCAGGGTCACAGCTGCCCCTGAGGACAGGAGCCTGAAATTCTGAGGCTTCCTGGTCCCAAAGCAGGGCAGAGATTCAAGAAGACAGAAGGATGGAGGGCACAGGAAGGTTTGCCAAGCGGAAGGAGGGGCAAATCTGGGAACCTCCTGGATATCTAAACACCTTAACGCTGCCACCCTTGCTGCCATCATCAGCCCTACACACCACGGGCTGCCCTACTGTGCTCTTTCCCCCAACAAAACTTGCTTTAGTGGGTACAGCCTCATTCCATCCTTTTGAAAATGCTGGTAGAGGGATGGAGAGCATATCATGTCATTTAACCGGGGCCTGGCTCTCTAGACATATCCCGGGCTCCTGCTCTCATGCTCCCTCAGGAGTGACCCTCAATTCTAGCTTCCTTGGGTGTAAGCTGCTCACTCCAGGCCTGGCTGGGCATCCGTAGAATGGAATGAACCCCAGCAGCAGGCTGCTCTGCCTGTGTTCAGCTCAACAAGCATTTATTGAGCGTCTGCCATGGGGATACCATTGACTGAGCGCTCCAGAGATACCAAGCCCAAAAAGGCCGGTTCTGGCTTTGAGGAGCTTTCATTCAAGCAGGGAGGGAAACGGATCACTGATCATGTACATCCGGGTACAGGGCCCAGTGGGGCTGCAGGGAATGGATCTGTAACTGCTGAGAGGATGCTCAGGACACTTCTCCAGCAGAGGGGAGGCCTGAAGGAAGACAGGCAGACAGGCGGAAATGGGGCAGCAGGAAGGACCAGGGAACAGCATGTGCAAATAGAGATGTGAAAGTGGCCAAGACAGGTTGGGTTGACTCTCTTTTTTAGCCTGTCCCTTCCCTCTAGCTCCTTCCCTTTCTCTCCTTCACCTTCCTCTGCTCTCTCCCCACTTCCTTGCTAGTTCCCAGGGGAGTGTGGCCAGAGGCTCATGGCCAGTGCAAGCCCTCAGCGGACCCTCGGGGCTGAACAAAGCCCCTGTCCACATCATGGCATGGAAGACAGCCATCTCTAGCTCCTCCATTTCTTCAGTGGGCATTTCTCCCTTCCTCTCGAGACCACTTATCACCAGATTGACCACCTACTCCGGACTGGTAAGCCAGCTGATTAATAAAATAAGTGTGTCTCTAATGGTAGGATTTCAGGCATGAAGAGCAGGCCTACCTGAGAGCTGTCTGGGAGGGCAGGAGTCCTTTCTTAATTGCCCTTCAAATAGCAGCCGGAGGCTGGACCAGCTCAGCTATAGTGAGTCGGGCAGACATTTTTAGGGCATCTCATTACATCCAAAGATCTCAGGGCCTTTTAGGAGCAAAGTCCTCTCCAGATTAAAAAACTGGGGCTCTGGAATCTAGGGTTTCTTGCCTTGAGACCACCTGTCCTGTGGACGTGAGCAGGAAGTGACTGAAAGGTGCATTGGGATTCCTGATGCTGTTCAAAGCCAGGAGCCAGGGTGGTTCCCATGCCCTTGGGGTCAGAAGGGGACCAGAAGCTGTGTGTGGAGGGGCAGCCTCACCTACTCACCACGCCTTTGCTTCATGTTGTCACTGGGCCAATGTCCCATTCCACCACCTCCACCCTCCCTCTCCCCAAACCTTGGTTCCTCTGAGATTTACAAAGGGACCTATAGATACCCCTGAAAAAGGTCTTGCACCTCCAGCTGTGGAACCACTCAGTGATTTGGGGGATCCCTGCTTGTGGACAAGCTGTGGCCTGAGCCCCTGGAACAGACAGACCAGCAGTGAGATCACATCTCATCAGTCGGCATCCTCCCCCAGCCACCCCGCCCCTGGTCTGCCATCTCCACTTCCCAGAAAAGCGGAAGCTGCCCTCGCAAACTGTGCTCATGGGGTTCCACCGCAGTTGCCCATTGACAACCAAGAGCTCAGTAACCACGTGGTCTTTAAAATAAAAAGGCAAGTCATCCCAGAGACTGCCTTGATTACAACATGGGTTGTCGCCCAGCCAAGCTTTTACAGGGGCCCACAGAGAACCTGGTCTGCAGCCGGCCCTGGTGGGGCTGGGCAGCCCGCAGCCCCAGCCATAGATCACGTCTATGTGCCCGTGGAGTTCATTATCTCCCTAATGCTGCTTCTTGTGTAGATCATTAGAAAGAAACTTGACCTGACCTATGAACTCTGAAATTGATTGTTGCCTTGAAATGGTCAACAGCCCATTTTCTAATCGATGCGTGGAATAATTTTATACATATTTAAATTATATATTAACTTTAATGCTTGTTAAATTTTGGGGAAGAGAGGGAGGGGGACCTAGGCCAAGACCAAGTGAAGGAGAAAAGGGAAGCCCCAGCGCTGGGCCAGGGGCCGTGGAGGAGAGGGCCTAAAGCCGGGGTCAGGGGTGGGGGGGAGGAAGGACAGTGCCTGCGCACCTGGGAACATGTATGTGTGGGTGTGGGTGTGTGTATGTGAAGTTTGCACCTATGTGTGTGTATGTATGAGAGTAATGTGTACGTGTGTGAAAGGGTGTGTGTATCTGGGAATATATACGTGTGTGTATGTGTATGTGGGTGTGGCTAAGAATGTGTGTGTGTGTGTGTTTTCTCTCCCATGCACTCTCTCCCTGTGATCTAGACACCTTACCTGACCCCCAGGACTGAGAATTAGAAAGAGTTGCCCCCCCCCCCGCAATTCACATTAAAGTGCTATTGATGCAGGGTTTGGGCTGAAAAGGGCAGACTCAGACCATTATGGTTATCCTGAATGTGGCTTGAAATGTCTAGTACAGAAAGGGGTCCCCAAAGTGCTAAACTGTCTGGAAAGAAGGCCAGAACTGCTAATGGTCTCTAAAGCAGAGGTTCTTAACCTAGTGTTCATCAACCCGAGACCTCTGAGGATCAATGAATCCCTAGAAATTGCCCCCCCCCCCGTGTGTGTGTGTGTGTGTGTGTGTGTGGTGTGTGTGCATGTGCGTGCACCCAGGGAGTGACTTTGTTACACTTATTAGACTTTTGAAAGGTGATGACTGTGGCAGAAAGAGCCACTGCCCATCAGATGGTGCCCATCATTTCCAGGGGCAGGATTGCTTTCTCCTGCATCCAGCCCTTGGACACACAGCCCAGCACCCTGCCCTTGCTTCCACCTGGGGCTGGACTCACCAGGGGTCTCTAACCTTGAGACCAGAACACCTATAGAGAGCCACCCCTACCCAGAGCAGAGCAACAGCCTCTCAACTGGCTCCAAGTCCAGAGTCCAGATCACTATGTCAGTGCTGTCCCTCCCAACCCCAACCTTCCTGAGCTTGGACACTCCCAAGATTCACAGTCTCTTCGTGCCCCCTGTGGATGGGGTACAAACAGACATAAGCCAGCCTTCTAGAAACAATCTTTAAAATAGCCATATCCTTCATCTCAGTCATTTGCTTCTAAGAATCTATCCTAAGCAAATCATCAAACTGCGAACAAAGGTTAGTGCACAGAGGTGTTCCTCAGATTGTTGACACCAAAGCAAATCACGGTGAACAGACTACTGCCCAGCACTAGGGGAAGCCAAATACATGCAGCGACCCCCTCTGAAGGCGTGCTCTCCAGCAAGTAAGGAGCATGTTTGCATTTAGGAACCATGTAGCTAAGTTAACAGCCAATAATTTTAATTTTCCATCTCTGCTTTTTGAGTATGTTTAATAGAAGTTTTAGTGACGTGGAGAAATGCCTACAGTTATATAGAAAAGCATGACATGGCACAATTTCAAAAATTCTTATTGCATAGGCAAAATAATAGAAGAAAAAAACCCGAAGAGTAATACTGATTTTCTGGCCTTTTCATACATTTCTGTACTTTCTAAGTTTCTGTTATTAGTATGCATTACTTTTTTTTAAGTTAAATTTAAAAAAAAAAATTCTGCTTTCCAGTACATCCACCACAAAGTCACTCATAACTCCAGACTCAAAACTCACAGACTCCAAATTTCTGTTTCCCTCCTTCGTGAGAGCAGTCAACAAAACTCTTACTGCCTCCCCAAGATTTGCAGTCCCCCTTAGTGATCCTTGAAATAAAATCAAAACTGTACTTACCTCTTTTATTCTTTCACATTTTCACATTCTTCCTCAACTCCCAGAAGCCTTCCTGGGGCCATCTGTTTTAACTTATTTCCCTTTCCTCTCTTTCTTGACAACAGCTTCATCCCCCATTTACCAAGAACGACTTAGATGGGAGACTATCACCTGGGTTGTTTCTTCCAGGGGGAAACAAGAGGAGGGGGTTGGGCAGGGAAGGAACGAAAGGAAGTGGGTGAGAGAGACGACCAGCATTTCTCAGGCAGGTTGCTCCTGACTTCCCTGGGAAGATCAAGGTCATGTAACGTATACTGCCTGGACTTTCTTCCCTCTGTCTCAGAGACTCTCTGCATCATTATCATCCATCCTTTCATCTCCCTCGTGTCTCAAAGGAAGACGTATTCTTTTACTTGGCCAAGGTGCACCCCTCCACCTGGACTATTGATCCCATCCTTCCCATCTCTTCCAGACCATTGTGAGATCAATCATCCCCAAGCTCTGGAGGCTCCCTGTTTTGTTGGGCTGGCCAAAACAAACCCAAATCAGAGAGTCAGGCTGCGTGGATTATGAGTAGCAGAGCAGGTTTCTTCTCTCTGTGCCTCCATTTCCATGCCTGAGCATTAGAATAATAAAAGCACCTACTTCATACTGGTTATTAGAATGAAACGAAATACTCCCATGAAACACTTCGAATAGGGGTGTCACATAGTGCACGTTAGCGGCTTTCATTATTTTTATGGTCCTAAAGCATGCTCAGCTGGCTCCTATTTGGGGAAATGCCTTCTCCATCATCTTAACATCCTGAATCTCTCCTTCCCGTCAGGGGGAGATTTCTCACTGCCTGGAATTTCTCAGTTTCTCTGAGATCTCAATACTTGCTATTAGGGTGCTGCCTCACCCACTAATCAAACTGCTCTCATTGGCATTGCCAATGGCACTCATTCAGAGGGTTGTCAGGAGGATGACATGAATTAATGCAGGGAAAGTGCTGAGGACCCTGCCTGGCACACGGTAAGCACTGTATGTGTTGGGTCACCACCATCACCATCATCAACCAGTATTTTTCACAAGAGGTCCGTCAAAGTTGCTCTCGCTTCTTCTGTAACTAATCTGTGTGCGTTCTCTTTCAGGTTTGACCCCGGAGGCTCAACCTCTTACAGAATCTCCTTATCACCTGATTCTGATCCTCAAAGGAGACCCTAGACCTGTGGTCGGCAAACTGTGGCTTGTGAGCCACATGCGGCTTTTTGGCCCCTTGAGTGTGGCTCTTCCACAAAATACCACATGTGGGTGCACGTACAGTGCAATTGAAACTTCGTGGCCCATGCGCAGAAGTCGGTTTTCAGCCTGGAGGAATCTATTTTGAAGAAGTACTGTTGATATTTGGCTCTGTTGACTAATGAGTTTGCCGACCACTGAAGACCAGTGGTTCTCAACCTTGGCTGCATGTTAGAGTCACCTGGGAATCTTTTTAAAATCCTGATTTCTGGGCCTCATCCTCCAGAAATTCTGTTTCTTTGTTACTAATGCTGTGGCCCCATCCCATAACAAAGAAACAGAATTTCCAGAGGATGGGGCCCAGAAATCAGGATTTTAAAAAGATTCCCAGGTGATTCTAATGTGCAGCCAACGTTGAGAACCACTGCCCTAGACCCAAACAAGGGCTGGAACCACAGCACGCTTCCAGGGTTCTCGGGCACCCCAAAATAAAGCTCCAGGTATCCAGAACCTGAGGAGAGAGCTGCGGGGGATTGTTTGTTTTTGCAAATATTCAACTTTCCAATTCTCTTGTTACAGTGGTGGCTTCATCAGACAGCTGGAATTGGATGCCCAGATTATTCTGAGACAGGCTGTGGCTTCATCTCCTCGATGTTTTTATATTGGAGAATTAAGAGGCATTCTGCACTTATCTAAAATTACAACAGCAGAGAGAGAAAAAGGCCCTCGCAGGTACGCGGCTGTGATCTGCATATGTACATGCTTGTGCGTTCACTGTGGAGCCGCAGAATCAAGGCACCTCAGAGCTGGAAGGGGCCTCTCAGAATCCCTCTCTTCCAACCCCTTCCTTGCGGGTGGGGAAACCGAGGCCCAGAGGAAGAGCATTAGCTAAGCAGCATCACTCAGCTAGTTAGTGACAGGCTAACTACGCTTTTGGTGAGGGAAGCTGAGAAATACAACTGCTGGGCAAGAAGAGGGTCCGCTTCTTATTTTAACAGGATGCCCTCCACCTCC
>NW_006288179.1:900003-925695 GCF_000327345.1 Myotis davidii | reverse complement strand
CTCAGCCCACCATGTGTGCTGATGCAGATTCTTCCTTCCCTTCCAAGCCAAGCAGGAGGCAACTGCTTTAAGTTTCTTCTGACCCCACAAGAGCACTACGGACCCTGAACGCACAGCACAAGTTCCACCTGCAACCCCGGCTGAGAGGCGTGGGAAAGAGCCCAGGGGAGTCCGAGAGCCTCGGCCGCCATCCCAGCTCTTCGTCATGACCTCAGGAAAACTACTTCCCTCCCAAGCCTCGGGTTCCTCCTCTGTGAAAATACTCAGCTTGTGTAGTTGGTTGAGATGAAATAAAAGTACTCGTCATAGCACAGTCGGTACTCAGGGAATGGACACTTACAGATGCATTGTTTAGTTCACCAATGTGTAGCGCACCCTTTTGTCCTGTAGTTAGCTCCTATGCCTGTTGGTTTTGTCATCACAACCAGATGGTAAGGAAATACAATTAAACTCCACAAGAGCAGGAGTTTTGACCCTTTTATTTCCTAAACTAGTCCCTCCTCCCACCGCACCCCCACCATGCCTCTCACAATGCCTGGCACATAGTACGCACTCACTAAATTTTGTTGAATACATGAACAAATTTTTCCTGTAAAGAGTTGAGATCCACAATCATCATCATAAGCCTTAAGGGTTAGATGTGTATAGTGATGGATACTTTTCAAAACATTTTCACTTGTAAAAAATTATCGGATACTCAAACAACCCAGTGAAGGAGGCCGATCGAGTATTATGATTATCTGTCCCCATTTCATACGCGAGGAAACTGACAAAAGATATGAACTTCTCAAGGTGATAGAAGTAGGAAGTGGTGACTCGTGGACTGACACCCGTTCCGAAAATCCAGACTGAGTCTGCTTCCAGTCGGCCACTGGCTCGTGGAGGGACTGAGTGATTCGGATTCGGGTTTTGATCCACTTGGCGAAGCATTTGGTGACTGCGTGAAGAGCTCCCTGGCTTCCAGGGGAAAGACATCTCTGAGAGTGGTGGCCGGATAAAGGGGCGCCACGGCAGGGAAGCTGGGGCGTTGGGAGGGAACTGAATTAGAGGACCTCTTCCTTCAGCAAGACAAATTTGTGCAGGGAAACCATGCTTGGCTGGGGAAGCCAATTGGAAAAGAATGATAGAGGGCCAGCTCCTGAGGTTCATCAAAGTCATTTGTTGCAGGTAAGCTCATTTTTCACAGGCCAAGGGGATATTTACCTAGAGTACACCTTTAAGGAATAGCCGACAGATTGAACGGTACAATGCTTTATTATATTTCACACCCTGGTGATTCAATATGATGGAGGCAGAGGAGGGGGATGGTGCTCAGGAGGGAGAGCAAAGGAGAGAGGCAGAAGAGAGAGATATTAAAATGTCCAGCAAGGGGGGGTCCTCCTTGAGCGCCTGGGGCAAACTCCAGCTGCAGAGGGAGGCAGCGGAGATGCACAAACAGCCATGCGCTGTGGATGGTGCTCACCAGAGAGAGGGTATCTGACACCAGTGGACCTCACCCCTTCCTCCTCACCACTCCCTTACATCCCGTGGGGCCTACTCATCCCTCCACTATTTTTAGAAATGTTTCCCCACAATTTGTGGGAACCTGGAGACCTGTGTTCCAGTCCTGGTTCGACCACCATTTTAGTTGGGTAAGCGGAGGTCACACCTTTGACCTCTGGGTTCCAGTTTCTTCATCTATAAAAGACAGAATTCCCTCATGGTCCTTCCAGCCCTTCTGTTCCAGGATTTCAAGTCCGCCCCAGAGATCTGCCTTTTTCTGGAAACAGCTGGCTTCTTCGGCAGCCCTCCCTCACATCCAGTCGCCAGTCGGCAGTCTAGAAGCCTGACCATCCTCAGCCTGGAGGCAGCCTCGCCCTGGGCTCCAAAGGAAGGAATGTTTGTCTCCTTGACAACCAGCATCCATTAATAACTCTCGATAGTCCTCCATCCAGAAATTCATCTCCACCATCATTGGTGGTTGTACCAGTCCTATTACCATGTTAATTCTGCATAACAAACAGTCCCAAAAGCCAGTGTCTCAAAACAATAATCATTAGCTCTGATCCATGTCACTAAGGGACACTGATCCAGCCTGAGCTTGGCTGGGCATCTTAGCTGCAGGTTGGAAGACAGCGCAGCCACTATTGGTTTGCACCAGGATGTCAGTCGGGACATGTTCTCATGGCCATTGCCAAAGCACAAGAATGCATGTTGAGGCCCCATCTGCCAACATCCCACTGGCCAGAGCCAGTCACATGGCTGAGCTCTTCATCAAAGAGGTGAGGTACACACTTTGATTGCCATGAAATCCAAGCGAGTCACAGCCAAGCCCTGCTTCAACGAAGCAGGGAAGTGTGTGAGTGTGGAGAAGGCAGGGTGGGTGGCAGGGAAATGAGTTGTTTTTAAATCTACTACAGTGCTGGAGAAAAGGGGAAAGAAGTTCCATGTAGAAGGATCCCATAAGCAAAGGTATAGAGGTGAGCATGAGTCTGGTGCAGGAGGAAATGTACAATCCAGGTCGGAATGGCAGGATGAGCAGGTAGAGAGAGTGGAGATGCACCTGTCTGTGGCCACGAGGCTGGGGGCATAAGTAGGTGGCAAGCCAGCTAATGATCTTTTCCTTGGGCCCCTGCCCAAGATTTATGAAGTTATAAATTGGAAGCAAGAGAATTCACTCCTGTTGGACCTTATCTCTGGAAAAAATATTACAACTCACCGAGCTCCTCCCCCTCCCAGGGTGTGCCCCGCCCTGAGCTCCTGCCCTTGCCTGAGCAGAGGACAGGCGCACGCATGGGCAGTGTCACCCAAGCACTCAGACGGCACTGCATCGCCTGGCCAGATCATTGTGGTGTGCACGCTCTTGACTCCAAGCACCAGGGCCCGCGCTTGTATGTTACAGTTTTTCTTGCAGGCTCTGAACAGCAGGAGCTCCATAGCCACGTGTGGAATAAATGGATGAATCGTAGACAGCGCAGAGAGAATCAGGCAGCACCGTTTCTGGAATAATAAAAACTGGAGAAAGTAGGTCAGCTTGGACCAGCCACAATCAAGACGGTCCTATTAATAGAAAATGCAAACATTATTTAGGGACAGGAGCGTGAAATGGGAAAGGGGAAGGGCACCTGAAGGTGGATGGAAAGTCAGCCTTGTGTGAAAACACAACCTTGAGCAGAAATGAAATTCCCGGGGAGGCTGGCTGTTCCTGAAGAAATGGAGTCCCAGGTAATGGCCCTGGGGAAAGCTTCCATGGCAAATCAGCCGCCAGCCAGCCACCCCCTGCGGAGCCCAGAAAGGTGCTGGTGCTGGGCCACGCAGACACTGTGCTGTGGAGGCCGCCCCGCTTCACACCGTCCCATCACAGGGTTTGCCCTGCCCTGCAGTGGGCTTCCTCCCACTGGAATGAATGCCTGCCCCTTGCCCCCTCCAGAAAGCCTTCGAGCATGGCTAACACCCTAACCCTGACTAAATCCCAAAAGAGCACACAAATTTCCCTTCATTGATAAAGGACTTTCTATGTTTTATGTAACTCCGGATGACAGTTTTTAAATCGGCTCCTGTGTATCCGTTTCATGCATAGATCAAAGTAGGAACCATGACTTTTCTTCCCCGTGGGCCCCTCCTCCAGGTGAGGCACACTCCTACTTTTATTAAATTCCCTTCTAACCGACTGCGGTATAGCTATGTGATGGTACAGAGGAAGATCAGAGAAACACATCAGAAATCCAGCGCCTGGTGGTTGTCCGCGCAGGAACCTCCACCCCCTCTATGAGTCCCATCCCTCTGTGCCAAGATCCACTACCATCAAAATCTGGACGTCAGCACGGGGCAGCTGTGGCACCACCTGACCTGGGGGAAAGCCTGGCTGTCCTCGGAGCTCAGGCCAAGCGGGGCTGGTGGAGGGAAGTGTCACTGCGTAATGCAGACAAGTGAAGCAGCCAGTCTGGATAATCCTCTAAGTCAGAGAGGAAAATAACTCGTGTGATTGATTGTCCCAGGATCCCTGAGGCTTGGGGCCGGGACTAGCCGGGGAGCGCGTGGAATATTCCTAGCGGGCAAGCAGGGACTCAGAAGGAGTAGGGAAGGCTCTGAGGTCAGAGGTCACCTGTAAGGGCCTACCCCATCTTCTGACTGGTTCTCCTGCCCCACTGAGAGCCCAATATGCTGGTCAGACCCACCCCACAGGCCTCACTGGCAACCTGAGGAAGGGGGAGGCCGGAGGCCTCAAGCAGGTGTGCCGGCATGAAATGCAAATCCTGCCTCAGCCAAACTGAGGTCAGTCAAAAGCACTTTCACAAACCTTCACTAAAGGTTAAAGCCAAGGTCACCTGAGCGATTGTCTTGTCCAATCCCTCGTGCACAAATAAAGAGACTGAGGCCAAAGAGGGAGTCTTGACCCAAGGCCCCAGCACCATGATGGCAGAACTCTGCCGCAAACCTGAGTCTCCTGGCTTCCCCTCTCAGCCACTTGTCACTGCTCATCCTACCACTCATTTATTGAATTATTTCTTGGGTCCAAAAAATTGTGCTAGAATGATAATGAGCATCCTAGTCAAGGGAGAATGTGGAAATGTATCAGTTATCTACTGCTGTGTAACAAATTAACCCACAACTTCGTGGTCGAAGACAACAAGCATTTACTATTTCACAGTGTCTGTGTGTCAGGAATCTGGGACCTGCTTAGCTGGGTAGAGTTGGCTCAGGGTCTCTCGTGAGGTTACAGTCAAGATGGAGACTGCAGCTCGTTTTACTGTCCTAACCTGCCCTTCCTCACCGGGGCCACTTTGAGAAAACATGGATGGCATTTCCTCCTCGGCCATTGGTTCCCTGCTGTCCTCAGCTGCCTCTCTGTCTCACCCAATGCCTACCTTCCGGACGGAAGTGTAATGACCCGGCAACCAGTCCAGCCTCAGAGGGTGCATCGCAGCCCTGAACTCACCCTCCCTTGTCTGGGCCTTAGACTTCCTATCCTCCCTGCAATGGTGTGCTAGCATGTGACTCTCTAGGAGCCTTTGCTGATGTTCATGGTGTGAATATTCCACCAAGGTGAATGTCAAGCTACCGAAGGCTAAACAACTAGTGCACAAAAGCCCTGAATATTTAACTATCAGCTTCAGTAAGGCAGCTCCAGCACACCTTGACCCAACCTGCTCTGAAGTTCACACACCTAGATGGTACAGCAGGGGCTTCTGAGAGCGGACAGCTTTCCCACCACTGGGTTGGGGCATGATGCACCCTCCTTACTCCCAGCACCCACCTCCAGGACCAGACAACCTGAAGTTAATGCAACTGATGGAGAGAACAAGCTCCCACCAGTAGGAGATAAAGAGAGATAGCCATAGACTAGAGATGATAGAGACAGAGATAGAGATAGAGATAGATAGAGAAAGAGGCAGAAGTAGAGACAGAAGTAGAGATAGAGGTAGAGACAGAGGTAGAGACAGAGGTAGAGATAGAGGTAGAGATAAGAAGATTTCTTCCATGTCTCATATATTTGGCAGCCTAATCAGTTGAAAAATAGATATATAATAATGATAATTATCATATTAGATTAGATTTAAGATTACACATAGTCCTGGTAGAAACATCTAGGTTATACTCCCCACCTGTGAGACTGTTACGCTGGAGCCAGCATCCCCATAAGGAGCGCTCAGCGTTCTCTCCTGTTCACGGCCCCCTCTCCCCAGGCCATTAGCAGGCAGCCAGCACTCTGAGCAGCCGCTGACACCAAGGAACAGTTGCCGGTGGGCCAACCGTTTGTTTGCTTTTCCACAGTATGAAGGTGGAGTTGAGTCATTTTGCACCCAATTACTTTGCAGTAAATTTGCCGGATGGTTCTTGTCCTGTAGTATTGATCCAGCATCTCACCTTGAGCTTGTTTATTGACACATCAAATTCAGAAGTCAGACCCGCTCAATTGACCACTTCCCAATTAGGGCATTTATATGATGTCACCGAGGCTCCTTGTCATGTCCCGATGAGAGCCATTTGTCCCCTAGCCACCGCCGCCACCCAATCGCCTGCCACCAAGCTGCCATTTTTCTCTGACCTTTCCAGAGACAGATGGCAGTCCATAAAATACATCATTAGCAACGTGTCATTTTATCTCACCGCCATTTCTTTACGTGAAAGGTGCTTCATTCAACAAAAGATTCTGCAGCCGCGTTCTCCCCAGAGAGCAGCTTACAGTGCTCCTTTGCTGGAGTCGGGGATGATGGAGACAAATGCTCCCTTTTTCATCAGGGGGATGCCCCCTGGCCCTGTTCAGAAAGGATGGCTTTGGGCAGTGACACAGAGCAGACTCCCAGGAGGGGAGAGGTGAGATGACGGCAAAGTGTCAAAAACACAACCAGATATGAAAAGACAGTGTCAAAATGGTGATGGAAGGAGACTTAACTTTGGGTGATGAACACACAATGCAATATACAGATGCTGTATTACAGAATTGTACACTTGAAACCTATTTTATTAACTAATGTCACCCCAATAAGTTCAATAATTTTTTAAAAGACAGCATCCCATGATGTTGGGATGCACTCATACCCAGACAGTCAACATTTCCTCAGTCGGCTCCTAACAGTCCTCTCTTAGCGCCCTGTGTGTGTGGTGGGGGTGGGGAGGACTGTGAAGGGCAGAATGCCATGGAATGTATGCTCTCACACTGAACTTGAGGTCAGGAGAATCCAGCCCTTCACCTAGCAAGGTGGCATTATCACTGCATTTCAGGGGCAAGCTCACAAGTAGCGGGACAGTGGGTGAATGCAGGCCTTCTATGTCCTGCTATAAGGCTAAGAAAGAGCTAGGCCAGTGGTTCCCAGCCTTTTGGCCATGCCCCACCTAAGCCTCTCTAAAATCCTGATGCCCCCTCCCCGTGACATATAATTCTTTTATTCAAAAACTGAACTCCTATTCACATGGAGGAAGCCTAACAGGCCATTTATTAGTCTAAACAAGCTTCCAAAGGACATGGCATCCGTGAAAGAGAAAAATAAAAGGACAAAAGAACTGAGGAAAAAATCACTAAGAAGTTGTTTTAAAAAATAATAATAATAATATGAAGTGATATGAAAAATAGCAAATAAAGTTTCAAAACATAATAGAGCCGAAACCGGTTTGGCTCAGTGGATAGAGCGTCAGCCTGCGGACTGAAAGGGTTCGATTCCGGTCAAGGGCATGTACCTTGGTTGCGGGCACATCCCTAGTGGGAGTGTGCAGGAGGCAGCTGATCAATGTTTCTCTCTCATCGATGTTTCTAACTCTCTATCTCCCTTCCTCTCTGTAAAAAATCAATAAAATATATTTAAAAAACAACAACAACATAATAGAGAACTGAAATGCATAAATATATATCACAATATATACTTATATACTGTATATGAGGCCCCTAGGACCATATGAAATGCAAAAAATTCACTGCTAATAACTCATCCTCAAATTGCCCCCTTAAAAAATCAAATTGCCTCCCTGGGGGAGCGTGTGCCTCACATTGGAAACCACTGAGCTAGACTGTAGGCTCCCCAAGGGCAGGCACTAAGACTGAAATTCCCTCACCACTGTATTCCTGGGAGTACCATGTCTGTCACAGAGAAGACCCACCCCAAAATACTTGTTGTGTGTTGACTAAGAGAGGGCCAATTCAAAATAGAATGGTGCATATTGAACAGAAATACTAAATATATATTTTGCCACCAGCACTGGTAATTTGTATGAAATTTTTGGAGGTAATTCTCACAACATGGATCAGAAATCCGTGGATAGGAGGGTCTGAGACACTAGGCAGAGCCGGGCCTGGAGCCCAGGTCTCCCCACTCCAGCTCCAGAACCCACTTAGCCACTTCGTTTAGGATCACGTGTGTGTGGTATAAGACAGAGCCTCCCCACTCTTTCAAGGAGGACAGAGCATGAGACTGTGAAGGATACTGAGGTAAAGGGGGGTGGTTCCCCATAGGCCACAGGTATCTAGTCTGGGGACCCTGCCTGACAGTCCTGGAGGGCTGAGGGGAATCAATAACTCAGCAACCCATAACACATTCCGTTATTGTTAATTTTCACCCCTAACATTACCATCCATAGCACCTGGTCGATAGAACTACCGCCCCCTTATGGCAGCATAGCCAAATTGCAGGATATTCTTCTTGAGTAACAGGTCACTTTTGTCAGAGTATCCTAGAGTAAAACAGTCATTGGTGAACCCCTTCACATGGAAAAAGGTTGTCTGGGGAGCAGACTCGAGACCAAAAAAAAAGAAAGAATGGAAAGCATCAAAAGCCAAGCTTTGCCAGTGTCCCAGATTAGGGCAGGACAGGCCCAGGCTTCATGACAGGGAATCAAAGTCAGCCAGCAATTGATCTTGGGTTGGGCCTTGAATATGACAACTCAGCAAGAAAGTGGCTGTCTTGCTGGCTGATTTATAAAACTCCAAAGGAAAATCCTTAGGGCAGAATCCTTGGCCCACCCTTCACCAAGCAGCCTGCACCCCATCAGGAGCAAGGCCAGCCCCTGGGCAGCCAGGCATGTTGGATGGACTCTGCACTGCAGGTCCGAGCCCCTCCTGACCCATCGCAGCCAAGGCCAAGCTGAACTGCCCTGGGTACTGGTCCCTGGTGGAGGATTAATGTTTACACTCGAGCAGGCAGCTCTGCATGGGGACTTCCTGCTCCTCCTGTCAAAGGCTCCCCCAGCTGCTGCCCTGGCTTCACTTAGACTCCAGCTCTCCATCTTCTTTTGGCTGTTGCTCTGCCTGCCTGCCTGTCTGTCTGTCTATCTCCTTTTCCCTAATGTCAAGAGACAAGTTCAACCCCACGCTCTGATTTTGATCCATGCATATGCTAAGATTTCAGAACTATTTCTATGCCACCAATTTCTTTCCCATGTATTCCCTGAAGTCTCTGTTCTTTAGCAAAAACAAAGCCTTTCCTTACACTGTATGAAATAAGACTCAAAATGCAAATAGCAAATACATGCGTGTACACATGGTGTGCATACACACAGTGTACATATGTGCACATGAACACATATGCACACACACATTAGACGAGGAGTCAGCAGTCCTGGCCTCCCCTCCCCATCTGCCATTGACTTCTGTATAAAATGGGGGGATACACATCTCCTCTCTGGCTTCAGTCTCCTTCTCTGCAAAGTGAGGGGATGGAAGTGAATCACATGACCTCAGTCATCCCTCCATGATTCTCAATAAAGTCATGCTAAGATGCAAGCTAACTGATAGAGGGTGTTTTCTTGAATCAGGATTTCATAAAGTAGTAGACGGTACACAGGGCAGTGGGCAACCAAAGGAGGGTGGGAGCCCATGGAGAGGGAAATAAACCCAGACAGGGACAAGAGGCACCAACTGTCCTTCTGCTCAAGGCTGACACTGGCTTCTGGGTACCTGTAATATTCATCTCCGCATGGAATTCCATGTCTGATCCTCCCCTTGCCTCCTCTTATAGCACATGTCCCATGCGGCCCCACTATGTACAAACCACTGTGCCAGGCGTCAGGCAGGGCTGCCTCTGCTCCAGCTCTTCCGCTGGTTTGGAATGCCTCCCACCCACCCCCCGCCCCCATCTCTCCACAGAGAGGTTGAGGCTCTAGGCAGCTGTTGTCAGATTCAGAGCAGGAAAGAATATCTTACCAGCCGGGTAGGATAGCATAGTGGTTAAGAACAAGGCCTTGATGCCATACAGCCCTAGGCTTAAACTCCAACTCTCTTCCTTGGGCACATTACATAATGTCTAGGCCTCAGTTTTCTCATCCAGAAAATGGGAATTATAATAGTATTTCTCCCATAGGATTGTTGTGAGAAATAAGTGAAATAATTTGGACATGGCAAAGACTGTCAGTGCCTACCTAATATCTAGTTTCTCCTTCCTTTCTAATAGAATCCCCATTTTGCTGGGGCTCCATCAAACCCAGCTAAATAAACTACATTTCCCAGCCTCCCTGTAGCCAAGGATTGCTGGAAAACACAGTTCTGTCTAGTGAGATATAAGTGGAAGCCCCATGGGGAGTTCTGGGAAATGTTTGCTTGCCTAATACAGGTCTTCCCCCTTCATTCTACCTTTGTCCTTCCTCCTGCTGAGAATACAGGTGCAGGCCGGAGCTGCAGCCATGTTGCAGTCATGAGGCCAAGGAAATCACAGAGACCACAGGTTGTCAGCCATCTGCACCCAGACTTCTGGTTTATAACCACGGTTTCATTCCAGTCGCCCTTATTTGGCATTTCCGTTGCAGGTACCTGAGCCTCATCCCCAGCTGCACACGTGTTTAGCTCAGTGCCATGCACAGAGTAAGCACTTACTACCTCGTTTCCCCTCCATGGGACAGATCCCCGTTGGCCCATCGCAGGGTGCCACATGCAGGGAGAGACACCAGACGGGGCCTTAGCATGACATAGGAGTTCTCAGACTCTCCCACTTTCTAGCTGCGGGGCTTCAATGAGTCCTTAGGCCTCCCCAGGCTTTAGTTCCTCATTTTGGGTTTGGACCATGTGTATGAAGTTTCTTCCAACTCTGGCCATCCATAGATCCGTGGCAGTCTTCTGGCCCCTTATGTTGTACCTTTCCGGGCAGCCCCCCAGGCCCTCCTCCAATCCCTCCACTCCTCCCACAGCCCCCCGCAAGCTTTGTGAGAGCCTGAGAATTTTCCATACAGAGGAACTGTTGAAATCATAGGCGTGCTGCCCTAGTTCACTTTGCCACCGGTTTAAATAAGAAAGAATACCAAGAGTAATAAAGCCTAACTGAATCAATAAGTCACTAAATAATTTTGGTAACATTTCACATTAAGGGGGCATGAATACTTTATTAAGAGCTGAGAAGTGAATTTCCCTTTTTCTTAAGTTATGCTGCATGTGCAGAGGCATGGATAATTGCTGGAGCCCCTGCTCTAAAGTGCTTCCTCACAAGTTGCAACGTCATCTATTAACTAGTTTACAATCATTCCGACGGGTCTCTGTGCACCTTGGAACAATTTGCCAAGCAACTTTGAGGAATCATTTATTCATCATTATTACAGTATTTATACATGCTGCTTTAAGTTAGCCCTGTTTCCTCTGCTTACCCACAGCATAGTGTCCAAAAATAAGAATGCATAGGGTGGGACTTCTACTTAGCTCCTCCATGGTATTTTAACCAAAAGAGCACTGTTGGGGTGCATGGCCTCTGTCAGCCCACAGTATAGCGCATCCCCATGCTCCCAGCGGCTTCAGCTTCAGGGTTCCTCTACCTGCCTCCCTGGCTAAGTGAGAGTACCTAGAACAGGGGAGGGAAAAATACTAATATATATTAAAGGCCCAACCTTTGTTCCAGGTACCCTAGCAAAGAGTTATTGAATGTTTAGCATGTACCAGACGCTGTTCTAGGAAATTTTCATCTATTACTTCATTTAATTTTGTCAATAATAATTTCTAACACTTACATAGCACTTTTAAGATGCCAGGCTATTCTCTAAGGATTTTATCTTCATTAATTCACTTAATCCTCACAACAGGCCAACAGATGGGTACTATCATGATTCTCATTGGAACATAGGCACAGAGAGGTTGAGTGAATTGCCCAAGGACACACAGCTAGGAAATAGCAGAGCTGAGAGTCAGATACAGGGTGTCTGGTTTCAGAGTCCACACCCTTCCTTAAGCATCATCTTTCCTCATGACAACCACATGAGATAGGCACTATTTTGATCCCATTTTTCAGAAGAGGAAACTACAGAGGGTAAGTGATGTTCCCAAATTCTCAAAACTAGTGAATAACAGAACAAGAATTTATACTCTGGTGGCCTGGCTGTGCTCCTCACCAACACCCATAATGCTTTACACATAATCTCACCAACTCCATAAATCAGACGTCGCTATTTCCATTTCACAGATGAGGACACGATGTAATTTGCCCAACGACTGCATGATTATTACGTGTCAGAGCTGGGATTCAGACCAGTTCTACCTGGCTCCTTCAGTCATACCATGATAGCAAGAGGAATACCTTCACTTTCAGGAACTTCTGGTTGAGGCCCATACTCCATTTTTTTTCATCCTTTTCCCTCAAATTCAAATGCCAGTCCAAGTGCTCAGAGCTCTGCCAGCTGTTGACATGTCTGTGCTGACAGAGGGGAAGAATACAAGGGAGGCCTCTGGGATGCTGTGGGGAGTATGGAGCAGGGACCAGGGCACTCAAACTCGGGATTTTCTCTATGTGACCCCCTTAATGCAGGTGTACCGCCCATGTCCCCCAGACTCAGTCGCTATCACAGTCCCACTTTCTCCAGCACCTTGGCCAGAAAGAAGAGAAAGCCTTTGGGCTGACATTTTAGCTGGAAAATAAGTAATTAAGTTAACATTCAGATCAACAGTAGTCTGAAGCCACAGGAGACAGAACCCCAGAAGACTGGAGCATCTTCTCAGGGAGTCTTGAGGCCTTCAGATTATTTAATGAAGTCCAGCACTGAAGTAGGAAAATGCACACAGAGTCCCTTCCTGCTTTTAATCTTTATGTTTCAAGGAGAACTGGCTTGAATAAGGAATTACCCTAAATACCAGTATATTACAATTTGGTCCTGCAAGAGCAAAAGTGTATAACTGACACTCTCAAGATGAGCAGAGTTGACCTTTGAGTGTGGAACTTACCTGAGAAGTGACTTTGGTGCACCCTGATTGCACAGGAGAGGAGGGGGAAAGGGAAAAGAAGGTCTTAGGAACTTGTCTTCAGAGCTGGATTCTTCTTCAGAAGAAAGTTGCCAATATTAACAATAAAACATCTGACCTAATAGAAAACCCATTGACAGTCCTTAGAGTCCAAAACAAGATGTTTTTGTGAGCTACTGAAAAATTAAGAGTTGCCAATGAAATGAAAACTCTTGATATGCCCTGGATGTAGAACTAATGGTGGAAGTTCAAGAAGTCAAGGAGGGCATGAATGAGCTGTTTGGACACAAAGTCTTTTAGAATTTCTGAAGTCATTATGCATCACTGCACTTCAGTGGCTGCTTGATCTGGTACAGACTACAGACATTTATCCCATGGAATGTACTGGTGAGGGGGTAAACCTATCTCCTCAACCCATTTCTTTTATTATCATTTTTTAAATTACAGTTGACATTCAATATATTAGTTTCAGGTGAACAACATAGTGGTTAGACATTTATATATAACTTACGAAGTGATCACCTCAAAAGGTCTACCACTGATCTGAGACTATGCATAGTTATTACAATATTATTTACAATAATAAAAAAATAATATGCAAATTGACTGAACAGCCAAACAGTGGAACAACCATCGGGACAACCTTCTGGATGAAGCCGCAGCTGCGAGGGCCAAGACAGCTGCTGGGGCTGCAAAGGTCTACTCTTGCATGAATTTCATGCATCAGGGCTCTAGTCCTATATAATAAAAGGCTAATATGCAAATCAACCAAATGGCGAAATAACCAGTCACTATGATGTGACCACCAGGGGGCAGACGCTCAACCCCGGAGCTGCCCCTGGTGGTCAGTGCACTCCCACAGTGGGCCAGGTACTTAGTTTATATTGTTTACTGATATATCTCAAGTCCCTGGAATAATATCAAGCAGATAGTAAGCACTCAATAAATCGGTGCTATTGTGACTATTTTTCTGCACACATATAGGAATGTTTACTGGCATGAAAGTCTTTGAGAGAGCGGAGGGGCGTCCCCGAGAACAGTAAACGGGGCGGGGCGGGGGGCACGGAGTGACGTGCCAGAATGTGTTCATGTGCAGAGAACAGACTAAACACAGGAATTTACCAGGTGATTGTTCCAAGTCTAGACCTCAATTAGCTTATGGATTCTTAGGCTCAATTTGGCAACTTTTAAGCCCAGGCATCACCTGTGAGTCTTTTACTAGAACTGACCTCAGCCAACTCGAGTGAGATGAGCAATTCTCTACAGAGGCCGGCATAGAATAAAGGCCCTGTGGGCTGAACTCATTATTTTGTAACTGCAGAAACGGGGCTTCTCATGCCAGCTACACTCTTCAATGGCTGCTGCTGACAGATGTCACCCTCATCCTATCCTATCTAATAAAACCCTAATATGCAAATTAACCGGTGGAATGACTGATTGCTATGACACGCACTGACCACCGGGGGGCAGATGCTCAAGCCATCCCTACACCCACACTCGGATCACAGCTGGCAAGTGCAGCAGAGGAGGCAGGAGCCTTTCCTGCCTCCGAAACAGCGCTAAGGACCCCTCGGGGGGCCCAGACTGCAAGAGGGCGCAGGCCGGGCTGAGGGACCTCCCCCTCCCACCCCTCGCCACCCCAGTGCACAAATTTTGTGCACTGGGCCTCTAGTTGACTATATATTTCCTATGCTGTACTTTACATCCCCATAACTGTTTTTATAACTGGTAATTTGTACGTCTTAATCCCTTCACCTTTTTCACCCATCCCTCATCCCTCCTCCCATCTGGCAACCATCAAAATGTCCTCCTTATCTATGAGTTTGTTTCTGTCTTGTTTGTTCATTTCAGTTGTTTTGTAGGTTCCACATAAAGTAAAACTATATGGTTTTTGTCTCTCTGTTTAACGAGCATGACCTAGATGTACCAAGGCCTCATGCTACAGACAAGGACTGAAGTAGGAAAATGTCCTGAGACATGAACAAGACATAGTCCTGTCCCAAGGAGCTCCGGTCCAGTAGGAGACAGTGTATTATACGTACAGTAGTCCCCCCCATCTGCAGATTCAATCACCCACAGCCAACCACAATCTGAAAATATTAAGTGGAAAATTTCAGAAATAAACAATTTATAAGTTTTAAATTTCACACTGTTCTGAGTGGTGTGGTGAAATCTAGCTTTGTCTCACCCAGGATATAAATCATCCTTTTGTCCAGCATATCCATGCTATATAGACCACCAGCCCATTAGTCACTTAGTAGCAATCTCAACTATCAAGTTATTTACTGAAGAGAGAGAGAGAGAGAAGAGAGACCACAGTCATATAATTTTTATTGCAGTGTATTGTATAATTGTTCTATCTTATTAGTTATTGTTGTTAATCTCTTACTGTACCTAATTTATAACTTAAACTTTATCATAGTTATGCATGTATCGAAACAAATGGTATATACAGAGTTTGGTATTATCCATGGTTTCGGGATCTGCAGGAGGCCTTGGAGCATATCCCTGGGATAAGGGGGACTACTGCAAATGGAAACTGGGAAGTTTTATTACAGCTCAGAAATATACACCCTAATCCCCCTGCAGCCAAGGCTGTTCTGGGAGCTAGGGAGATGCCCTGATCCTCAGCTCAAGTTATTTGGATGCTATTTGGACAGAGGAGACTGGGTGCCACAATTCACACAGTGGTCCCCAACCCTGAGTCCCTGCTTCTCAGGGTCACAGGCTCAGCCCTCAAGTCCCTTAGAGTGAGCAGCGTCCGGTGCCTGTCACTTTCACGTGCCGGCATCATTTCCTGCATCCACACAAATAAAAGTGGACAGCAAGACAGTGCCATCTTGTTTGCTGCTAGTGGATTTATGACATGTCAAGTTTAAATAGCACGTGCAAGGCTTACAACGGAGGCAACACAGAAATTCATTTTTCAACCCCATCAAGGCTCTGAGCGCCCCACCCCCTGCTGGGGCCAGGAGAACAATTTCATGAAATTCTGGTGCTGAGAAAAGGCCTCCCCAGATTTCCACATCCAATTCCGCTTCTGTCTCGATCTTTTTCCTTTTTCCCTCAAGTCTCAAAAAATACCAAAATAGCACAAATGCCACTTTACCGGTACCTGGTAGATCCCAATTAACCTTTATGCAAGTTTGCCTCTGCTGTGCGTAAGCCCTGACCTTATTTCTGGGGCTGAATTATGAATCCCGTACAAACAAACCACCGGCCCGCCGCCCTCTGCCTTCTGGTGGCCCCGCTGACATGGGCAGCTCTGATTTAGGCCCGCTCCACCCACCGTTTGTGCTTTTCTTTATCTGGATGGAGAACCTTTTCCCCTGTCTTCCCTCCCCCCGTCAGCAAATTAAACTGCTCAGTTGCCCCCCAGCTTTTCCCAATAATTGAGGCAACTTGGACTTGACCCATTAAAGGAGGGGGCCCAGAACAGCTTGCCACAGTACCCGGCAAGTCTCATTTTGATAATTGATTGGTAAAACAAGCATTTGGGTTGCAAAGCAGCCGTGGTCAGGTTTCCATTTTGCAGCAAACCCCCAAATTAAAAATCACCTCCAGGGGATAATTCTTTTGCAAATAATATGAGCTGGGCTATTTTTGTTTTTGTCAGGCATACTGTCACTCCAGGCTCGTGTCTCATATGTTATTCTGGCTGCATGAGAAAGGCCCATAATAATAGCACTGGCAGCAGAAATGATGACAAGAAGGGGCATGTCAATTTACAGTCATGAAACAAGGTGGAAACCACACTCGTCAACAAAAAATTGAAGCCCACTTTAGACGATAGAAAATTACAAAGTGAAGTCCCTAAGCCATCGTGACATGGCAGGCAGGGTTGGGGGTGCCATGTTAGGCTGTGGTCAAGCCTGAGTTAGGGTAGAATCCCCTAGGAAGCAGAGGCTTTGAACTCTTAAAAAATTAACGAAGTGATTCAGCAGCCTAATTATTTCTGCTCAAGTCATAGTGAATTGTGGACAAATACCTTACATCTCAGCCTTTGCCCAGGATGTCACTTTGGAGTATGCACCCTTCTCTACCCTTGCCAAACAGATCACTCCTCCTTATCCTTAAAGACTCACTCAAATGTCTCCTCTTCCAGGAAGCCTTCCTGATTTCCGGCCAGATTCTATCCCCCTCCAGTCTTCCATTGTATGGTGTTTAAATAGCCCAATCTTAAAAGTGTTGCTTGGCTTTTCAGTCTCTCCCACTATATTCCTTAAGAACAGAGAACACACATTATTCCTCTTTTAATCTCCAGCCACAGAGTGCCTAGCACATAGTAGGTGCATGGGAAATGTTTAATGAATGAATGGATATGTCAAAATATAGAAACCTGTATGAGATGAAACAAAGAGCTGGATTTAAAAGGACTGATTATTTTGGAATTAATCTGTTAAATTCAGTGACATGTATTCAGCGTGGTCTTCCTAAGTGCCTATCAGATACTCAGCTTTGTGTTAAGTACGTAAAGGTGATAGGAGGAAAGGACAGAATCCCAGCTTTCAAGAAACTTATCATCAGATCTGTACATTTCTATATGAGCATGGTAAAAAAAGAATAGTCCAAGGCAAATAAGTGTAGCACAGTAGGATGGTTGTGCTGGCATGCCAGATTGGGAGTTAAGAAAACACATTCCCTGTCACGATCCCACCGCTGAGTCATTATGGGGCCTTGGACAAGTCACTCCACCTCCTGGACCTGTGGGAAGGCACCCACTGCCAATACCATCATCAGAGTGCACCAAGGAACACAGAAGGCCAAGGGACCTTGGGCGTTGGCAGGGCTAACGCTAAGCACCATTGTTCTGTTGAGATAGCGGTGGCTGGAAGCAATTTCCTGACCTAAGAACCTCAAAGTAAATGTTGACTGAACCTGACTGATCTTTACTGATCTTTACTGACCTTAGAGAGGTCTGTCTGCTACCTGTTTGCTGTGCTGTACTGAGGGCAAGATGTGTATCTAAAACTGAATAAAAAGCGGATAAGGCCAGGATTCAGTGTGCCTCTCCAAGAGAGAGGACTCCACCTGGCCCCCCATGCCTTCTAAATTCATATTCCTTGCATAGTGCATCGGCCCCTCCTTCAGATCCTGAACGCAGCCGTGCAAGTTGCGGCATGGGCCTACCTCAGTTTTGTCACCAGTAACATCAGAGTTGAAATGATACTGGAACAATTGCTACTCACATGGAAGAACATAAAATGTCTGCCTCATAACATAGAAAACTAACTTCCATGTGGGTGAATGACCTAAACATAAAATAGTGAAACTCCCAATTTTTTAAAAAAACTGTAGAAATATAGCTGTATGGCATCCGTTTAGACAAATTTCCTTAACAAAATGTGAAGAGCAAAAGCTGTAAAGGAACTCGCTGACAAATGGGCCTACCTTAACACAAACACATGCCCTAATCAAGGTGAAAAATGATGCCACAACGGGGAAGAACGTGTCTACAACCGACATGATGGAAAATATGAGTAGTCAGAATATCCAAAGAGCTTCCACAAATCTACTGGAAAACCAAAGACAACCTAGTAGAAAGATGGTTGAAGTAGATGAAACCTAATTCACGAAAGAGGAGGATGGCTGATCAACTTGTGAGATGTTCAATCTCACTAAAAGTCAGAGAAATGCCAATTAAAAATGACAGCGAGATACTAATTTGTACCCATTTCATTGGAAAAAATTGAGAATCCTGATAAAACCTAGTTTTGTCAAAGATGTGTCGCCACGGGAACGCACACATGCAGCAGATAGAAATGTAACTTGGTACAGCTACTTTGGAGGACAACTTAGCAGTAACTGGTAAAGTTGAGCCTGTTCATACCCTATGACTCAGCAATTCCCTGTCACTATGTACCAGGAGGCATAGACAAGTATATTTCTTGTAGTAGTACTTGTTATGATCAAACATTGGGAACAACTTCAATAGCCATGATCAGTAGATTGGAAAAACACAGTACAGTAACGCACAGCATAGCATACAGCATTATAGCGCACGCTACTATAGTGCAGTACTACCCTAGTACAGGGTGTAGTGTAATCACACAATGGAATCCTAGACAGCAGTGAAAACTAATTCACTAGAGCCACATGTAACAACATGGCCAAATCTCAAAACTATGATGCTGAGGAAAACAGAATGTTACAGAATTATATGTGCTGGAAGATGGCATTGATGTGAAGTTGAACACAAAGTAATTCTGCGTTGTTATGGATGGAAAATATAGCTGAAGGTGAGTCAGAGGCTGGGGCTGGGTGTGCACTGCGGGCCGGGCAGACTGGGAGAGGCAGAGGCCCCAGCATTGCGGGGCTCTACGGGCCGGGCTGCTTGGCTCCAGAAGGAAATAAATGAACACAGCCTTCAAGACAGATGAAACACACGGTCTGGTTCTCTGGCTAATGGGGGTTTTTTACCCAGGATTCCTCACTGTCAGTCAACACACAGTGTCATCCCTTTGGAAAAACTGGCATCTTTGGGATATCACGGATGGGGGAGGGTGGATAATGCCCTGGCTGTGTGGCCTTAAGTGAGTCCCGACACCTTTGCTGGCGGCCGTTTCCTCATTTATGAAATGAACAACTTGACCTCCTGGAAAGAGTATGAGATTCGCAGGAGTAAGGAGACTTGGTTCTGTCCAGTCCTGCCTTTAACCGGCTATATGGCTTTGGGGAAGTCTCCCCGACCCAGTCCTCAGTTTCCCCCTCTGTAAGATAGCAGCCATGAAGGCGATGTTTGCCAAGGGCCCCTCAAGCTGTGTGGTAGGCTACCTGCACCTACACGCACTTGCACTGGCGGTTGGGGCCAAGCTTAACCCAGTACAGGGTTCGGGCAAATGGAACTACCTGGCGTATTAGAATCACATATCCAAGCAGCCACGGGGACTCTCAAGAGTGGCGGCCTATAGGCGTGACTGTGGGAGCCCCGAGCAGGCTCTTGCAGGCGAATAGCCCTGCTGCCCCCACGCCCTGCCTGCACCATACCTGCCATGCCAGCGCTCCCAGGCCACTCCATTAGGCCGCAAAGACTTCCATCTTCCAGACGGTGTGTCGAAAGCAAGGCTAACCCTCGAGATGTTATCCCAATTCCCAACTGGCTTTAAGCAAAGTCCTGGGACGATGGGTTACAGATGGGGCTAATTTACGCCTGGAGCGATTACGTAACCCAATTCCCAATTGGCTATAAGCAAAGTCCTGGGATGATGGGTTACAGATGGGGCTAATTGGGCCATCCCAAAAGGATGGGGGTCCCAAAGCAAACTGCCCGCTCACGCAGGAATCACAGGGCCTTCCAGGCTATCGACTGACCAGTGCCCCTCGTCTCCTGCTGCTCCTCACACAGGGCCGTCTCTGTAGCTGGGCTTGCAGGAGGGAATCACTGTCCCTCCTCTTCAGTAATGGACAGAGAGGCGAGGCTGCTTGTTCGGCCTGAGTGTTAGGCTGAGACCGAGAGAGACAAGACCCCCCTGTCCCAGGCCCTCAACCAGAGTAATAACGATGATGATCACATCAATCCCTTACTGAATCCAAAGGCCAAGCCCCTTTCTTCTAAGTCATTCAACCCTCTCCACATCCACCAAGCAGGGGCGATTAACACTGTCCTTTCACAGGTGAGGAAACTGAGGCACATAGAGGTGAAGTTGCCCAGCTGCTGGGACATCCGGGTCTCTGGCCCCAGGTGTCACCTCCGATAAACTGCATAAAGCTGGCCCTGCTCCCTTGTCTGAAATCTGGGCCTCGCCCCCTTTCACCTGGAAGGTTCTAGAAGCTGCCCTTTTCCCCACTCCCTCACCTCCTCTCCCCTCCTCCAGGGAAAGACAGAGGCTGCAACAAAAAAGGTGTCAGAGAAAGTGACTAATGGAGGCTGATCCCAGGTCAGAGCAAACTCAGTCTGACTCCCCACCCCCATGGAACGGGCCCGCCTCCCTCATACTGACCTGACAGGCAGGACACAGGCCGCAGGGTGAGAGTAGGGACAAGAGCCTGGCTTCTGGGGCCATCCCCCACATCACTGGGGCAACTGGGCAGAGACTGCCCTGCCTCGCTCCAGGGCACAGTCCCCACCCCACCCTTGCCAGAGCCCCAGGTTGGCCAAGCCATCCTTCAGGCCCAGATGACATGCATTCCCCTAGAGCTGGTGACAGGCGCCCAGCTGGAAAAATGATGGGCTGTGTGGAGGGGGCAAAGTGTGGATTTTCCTTCATCAGAAATGGCAGCTGCAGCTGTGGCTGGAGGTGGCAGAGTCAGGACAGCCTCACACGGGCGTGCACACACACACACACACACACACACATACACACTCACTGCATCCAGGCTGCATGAAGGGACCCGGGAGATAAAGTGAGTATCAGCTCATAGAGAGAAGTGTCCACCACCATCTCTCTCTCTGAGAGACGAGTAGTAATAGCAGCGATGCTTCTACATGGATCATGTCCTACAGTTTGCAATGCAGCTCCACACTCACAGGTTAAGGATTGGAGCTGGGCAGTCCCTTTCAGGCTGGGTGACAACCGGCAAGTTACTGAACCTCTCTGTGCCTGGGCTTTCCCATCTGTAACACGGGGCTGATAATAGTACCTGTTAAAAGCTGGGGTCTTTGAGGACCTACAGCAACTCTGCTGCAAGTCCAGAAGAGACCATGCTGCTCTGCCCGGCCCCCCTCAGCTGCCGATGGCCACAGCTCCCCAACACCCTCTATTCTAAATGCATTGCCTTCCAATGCAGGCACCCTTCTGGGCTGCCCTGCTGAATTCCTGGGCAGAGAGATGCTACCTGGGCTAAGTCACTTCCTCCCAATGTTGTTGGTGGCTCTTAGAGCAGGAAGGGGTGAGGAGAAGGAGATAGGAATAGAGCATGTGGGAGGGGAAAGCAGAACAGAGAGAGGGAGGCAGAGTGCCCAAGACCAGCCTCACCCCTTCACCGTTGTGCAGGAGACGAGCTCTTTAAAGAGGAAAAAAGCAGAACTGAGCCCTAGCCTTTGTCTCAGTGGTTAGAGCATCAGCCCACGGACTGAAGGGTCAGGGGTTTGATTCCGGCGAAGGGCACAGGCCTCGGTTGCAGGCTCCATCCCTTGCCCCAGAAGGCGTGAGGGAGGCAACCAATCCATGTGTCTCTCTCATGTCAATGTTTCTCTCTCTTATCTCTCCCCCTCCTTTACACTCTATCTAAAAATCAATGGAGAAAAATATCCTCAAGTGAGTATTAATAAAAAATAAAATATAAAAAAATCAATAAAATATATATTTAAAAAATCTTTATAAAAGAATAAAATAAAGAGCAGAACTGAGAGATGGAAGCTGGGGTCCATCCAAATCCGTGCTGCCCCTTTGAGCTCTTAAGGGCGAAAGGTGAGATCCAGTGCCTACACTTGGTGGCAGTCCCTTCCAAGTGACATGCGTGGACCTTCGCGCACCACGTTTTAAATATATTTCTGCCCAGGAGAGGCAGTGACAGCTCGGAAAGACCTAATGGGAGCAGCAGCTAATACTGCAAGTCGGCAAAGCTTGTCAGCCGGGCGCCATCATCCCTCACCTCCTCTTTCATTTTTATAGAAACGGCTCAGAAACAGAGAAGAGAAATTTCAAAAACCAAACAAAAAAAATCAATACTGTGGGAGATAACCCAGCATTAATACAAAAACCGGAGAAGGCCTCTTTGTCTCCCAGCTCACAGCGCCATCAATCAATCATGCTGTGGATGGATTTGGGAGGCCACATTGGCTGGGAAACCGGCAGGAACCATTTTAGTTAAAATGCCCATCGAGAGCTGGGGTTCGGGGGGATGGAGCCTGAGCCAGGGCAGGAGAGAGGACACACAGACTCAGCTCGTTCCCCTGGGATTCATGGCCACCTCCTCCAGGCTGAGGTCTAAAGGACAGGAGGGCGAGGAGGCTAGAAACAGATACCTTTGAGTTGAAAGCTAGGCTGACAAGGAGAGGTAAAGTAGGAATGCATTTGGGACTTAGAGGAGCCTCTTAAATAAACAGCGTCCCCTACGTGCCTGAGCTCAAATGCTGAAGATCCATGTCACACCCACAGGACCATCCAATCCAAGACCAGTGAGGATGAAACTTGGGCAGCCAGTTCTCACCAGGTGTGATCATGGAGTCCTGGAGGCGCTCACTCCTCGAGAGGCACACAGAGCAGGCCCAGCTGGGCATCAGCCCAGGACCTCTCCGACAGCCCTTGCCCACTCCCTTCCCCCACCCTCACCCCATGTTTCAGGCACAACTGAGCTGGATCGTGAGGACGCCATATGGCCTCAGATATGAAGCCCCAGGACAGAAAGAGGTGCTTCTAAATCGGGGCCTCTGTTGTAAGTCACGTTGTTTTTCCTGCCTTCGCTGTTATCATGAGGATGCGTACGTGGATGTGGCTGTTGTCTGTTTGTCTCTCCCAAGACTCGGGAGTTCATAGGTCTACGCTCACCACCAGCCCAGACAGAAACGTGTTGATGGACAGAAGCCTCCGTGACTTGGTTTCCTCTCTGCACCTTGGTTCCCGGGGCTCTGTACTGACAGCAGGTTTATGTCTTGGCTTTACTGAGAACCCCGCCTCCCAGCTCCTCAGTCAGGCCAGTCTGTGGTCTTCCACCAGCTACTCAAAGTGTGGTCCACGTTCCAGCTTATCAGCAACGCAGAATCTCAGGCTGCACCTCTGACCTCCTGCAGCGGAATCTGCACTTTACTGAGGTCTCCAGGCAGGCTGGGGCTCACTGGGTTAGGGAAGCACAGCCCATCACACTGTCTGTAAGAAAGCTTCATTGAGGCTGGGCCAGACTCTCCATTGTGAACCATCTTTGCACGTAGTAGGGGATCGATACGTATCTACTGATTGACTGATTGAAAAATCTATGGTTTGCATGAAATACAGGCCCCCTGAGTGTTGCTGTATTGGAAATGACCGACTTTTCAAGTTCCTGTAATCGCCGATTACTGAAACAGGGAATCCCGCCTCACCGCAGGGGAGGCGTCCCTTTGCAACTATAAAAACAGTGACACTGATAACAAAAGAATGTCTTGCTGAGCACACCCAGGATCCACTGCATGATTTCATCTGCCCCTTGCCCTTTCTGTAAATAATATCTAATCACCTTGCCAGCCTCGTTTGGATAACGGCTCCTATTTCATCTCTACTCAGAAAACAATCCAAAAATAAAAAAAGAGTTCTTCAGGGCTTAGTGCATCTAATCTGATTAATCAATCTGATTAAAGGCAACATAGATCAAAAGAACGTATCCCTGCAGAGCCTCCCCCTGCCCTGTGACAGGTGTTAACTGAGTCCCCAGCACTCCATGGTCAATGGGTGGATGGCTGCTCAGTTGTTCTGGCTGCCCTCACTTTTAATTGGGTGTTGACCTTTCTGTTTATTCGTTTCATAAACACTTGGCCATGTTCCAGCTCTGGTCTTCAGTTCAAGCATGCATGCTCATTGGGCAACTCAACTTTCACCAGAACACGTAAACTCCGGGCCAATTCAATTGGCCACCTCACCTGCAGCATCAAATATCTGATTCTAAGAACTCATCAGAGAGGATAGCCCCAAACTCCTGGCCAAATGATATAGATCAAAAGCTTGATGTGTAGGATCAAAAGCTTGAAAGTTAGAGGAGCCTCTTAAATAGCCCCCTTATGTGCTCAAGCTCAAATGCTGTCTAGCCATTTCTCTGCTTCAGTGGTTCTGAACCTCAGTGGGGAAAGTTATGAGCTCTCACCCCAGAAAAAAATGCTCATAAATATGCACTCAGAATTTTGCATGCAATGTTAGGGGTTCCTAGGCCTCATGAAGGCCAAGTTAAGGACTCTTCCAAATATGTCAAAACGTTGACCTAGACAAGTGGTCTGCAAACTCATTAGTCAACAGAGCCAAATATCAACAGTACAACTATTGAAATTTCTTTTGAGAGCCAAATTTTTTTAACTTAAACTATATAGGTAGGTACGTTGTTATTAATTTAATTAGGGTCCTCCTAAGGCTTAGGACGAAAATGTTTTGGAAGTAGATAGATGTGGTGGTGGCATGGCATGGCATTGTGATGTACTAAATGCCATTGACTTATTCATGTTAAAAGGATTAATTTTATGTTATGTGAATTTCATCTTAATAAAAAAGAATTATATCAGTGTTAATTTTATGGAGTGGATAACCGTACTGTGGCTATGTAAAAGAATGTCTCTATTCTTAGGAAATACAATTGAAGTATTTAGGTGTAAAGGGATATGTGAATGCAAATCACTCTAGAATGGTTTAGGAAAAAAATCTTAGGAAGGAAGGAAGGAAGGAAGGAAGGAAGGAAGGGAGAGAGGAAGGGAGGGAGGGAGGGAGGGAGGGAGAGAGGGAGGAATGAGTAAGAGTAAATGAGTGAATGAATGCAGAATGGGGGTTAGCCTTGTCCTTCTGATTGGTGTGAACTTCCTAGAATTATCTCCTAACAATATCTAATTCAGGGCCCGTTTCTACCTGTTACTAGCTCTGCAGCTGTGACTAACCCCCCTAACATGTTCCCAATGCCAAAGGTTTTCAGGGCGCTGTGTAGACACACATGCACAAAAGACATAAGCCAAATCACTCCTGAAACTGCCATTGACGAGAGCAGGATGTAGATCATTCAGGTAGTGCTATAAAGCAAGTGTTCCCATAGTTAAAGCTAGAGGCATCTGCAAGAGCTGTTACCTTATTGCAATGAGCCCCTTCAGGTGGAGGTGCGGAAGTCATTATGCCTGTTAGGGTGGTTTATAGCCCTGGGCCGTATGTAATGCTCACTTACCTGAAGAACCTGAATTACCTCAGGGCTGGCTGGGAGCTCCGTGCCTTGTTTATTTTCTCCTGTTATTGGGAGTCATTCTTGGGGCCACATTGATGCAAAAAGTATTGGTGTGGCTCCTATGAACCAGGAGGTCACCTTCGGATTCCCAGTCAGGGCGTATGCCTGGGTTGTGGCCTCGATCCCCAGTGGCAGGAGTGTAGGAGGCAGCCAATCAATGATTCTCCCTCATCATTGATGTTTCTATCTCTCCCTCTTCCTTCCTCTCTCTGAAATCAATAAAAATATATTAATTAAAAAAAGAGTAT
>NW_006288179.1:897628-899853 GCF_000327345.1 Myotis davidii | reverse complement strand
AAAGATTCTCCTAACCCAGTGGTCGGCAAACTCATTAGTCAACAGAGCCAAATATCAACAGTACAACTATTGAAATTTCTTTTGAGAGCCAAATTTTTTTAACTTAAACTATATAGGTAGGTACGTTGTTATTAATTTAATTAGGGTCCTCCTAAGGCTTAGGAAGAGCGACACTCAAGGAGCCAAAGAGATGCATGTGGCTCTCGAGCTGCAGTTTGCCGACCACTGTCCTAGACCAAGCAGAATCATCAGAGGTCTGGGTGCATGGACCACTTGTCTTGGTGTCATTAAGGAAACACACTTACTAGAATAAATTGAGGTGCTGGCCATCAGCTGCCACCCAGGGCCATTCTAATATTTGCCCCCATGGTTTTATGGAAAAGATGTGACTGAGATCATTGTCCATCACTTATAAGGTCTTAAAAGAAAGGTCTGTCTCCCTTTTCTTTGTATCCCTAATATACAATATTCTGTTTGGTAAAAAGTAGGGTTAATTAAGGATAGTTAAAGCTAGAGGCATCTGCAAGAGCTGTTACCTTATTGCAATGAGCCCCTTCAGGTGGAGGTGCGGAAGTCATTATGCCTGTTAGGGTGGTTTATAGCCCTGGGCCGTATGTAATGCTCACTTACCTGAAGAACCTGAATTACCCTCAGGGCTGGCTGGGAGCTCCGTGCCTTGTTTATTTTCTCCTGTTATTGGGAGTCATTCTTGGGGCCACATTGATGCAAAAAGTATTGGTGTGGCTCCTATGAACCAGGAGGTCACCTTCGGATTCCCAGTCAGGGCGTATGCCTGGGTTGTGGCCTCGATCCCCAGTGGCAGGAGTGTAGGAGGCAGCCAATCAATGATTCTCCCTCATCATTGATGTTTCTATCTCTCCCTCTTCCTTCCTCTCTCTGAAATCAATAAAAATATATTAATTAAAAAAAGAGTATTGGTGTGGCTGGTCCCACTTTAGGTCCCAGATATTTACCTAGTGCGTAGTTAGCCCAAGGTTTTCTGCAAAGCCAGACAGGAAGTCATTTGGAAGGCTTTCAAGGTCAAAGTGAGCTAGACAAGGGTTATGGGCAAACCACCCTATTGCCACCAACTCTGTGAAACCTTTCTTGACTCCCAAACCCCAGACAGAGCTCATCAGCCAGCCCTCTTCCCCATCACCCTGGTACATACCAGTACACTGAACTACAGTGGCCTTTCATGTGATGGCCTCCTACGAGAAGGGTTATGGCTTATCTATCATTTTATCTTCATCCAGAATCTAGGAGAGACCTTGGAATAAAAGCAATACTAAATACACAGTTGACCCTTGAACAACTCAGGTCTGAACTGGGTGGGTCCACTTGCAGGTGAATTTCTTTCATTATATGCAGCAAATGTGTTTTCTCTTCCTTATGAACTTCTTAACATTTTCTTTTCTCTAGATCACTTTATTGTAAGAATACAGCATATAAGTATACTAGAGGCCCGGTGCACAAAAATTCATGCATGGGGTGGGGAGTGTCCCTCAGCCCAGCCTGCACCCTCTCCAATCTGGGACCCCCCAGTGGGATAAGGCCTAAACGGGCAGTCGGACATCCCTCTCACAATTCAGGACTTCTGGCTCCCAACCGCTCACCTGCCTGCCTGCCTGATTGCCCCTAACCACTCCCCTGCCAGCCTGATCAACACCTAACTGCTTCCCTGATGGCCTGATTGCCCCTAACTCCACTCCCCTGCCAGCCTGGTCACCCCTAACTGCTCTCCCCTGCAGGACTTGTCCCTCCCAACTGCCCTCCCCTGCAGGCCTGGTCTCCCAACTGCCCTCCTCTGCTGGCCCAGCCACCCCTAACTGCCTTCCCCTGCTGGCCATCTTGTATCCACATGGGGCAGCCATCTTATGTGTTGGAGTGATGATCAATTTGCATATTACCTCTTTAATATATAGGATAACATACAAATATGGGTTAACTGACTATTTGTGTTATTAGTAAAGCTTTCAGTCAGCAGTAGGCTATTAGTAGTTAAGTTGGGGGGAAGTCAAAAGTTATGCACAGATTTTTGACTGCACATTGCTCAAGGGTCAACTGTACACTGAATAGATAAATACATGAAATGTGTGGATTTATCCTGCCCTGAATTTTGAAAGGTTTTGCAAAAATAATTGAAAATGATTAATCAAATTATTAAAGAATCATGGTGAGTGACAACGGAGTCAGAAAACTGAACACAGTCTAAATCCCACTTT
>NW_006288179.1:894974-897600 GCF_000327345.1 Myotis davidii | reverse complement strand
GAGTGGGTTCCAGAAAGTACAAGACAGGAAACCTCTGTGCTTCTTGGCTGAGCTTGACTTGTGCATGAGGAGAGCTGGCAAACACTGCCTTAGCCAGGTGGTCAAAGTCATTCTCATCAGTGACAAGTCACGTTAACAGCATGTGTTGTTGATACCATGTGATGAGAACAACACTTCACATAAAGGTCTTCCTCCCCAAAACCCATAACCCCAGTCTAATCTTGAGACAAACATCTGACATGTTCAAATTGGGGGTAATTCCACAGAATCTCTGACCAGTATTCCTTAAAATTGTCCATGTCATCAGAATTAAGGAAACTCAGAAACTACCACAGTTCCTAAAGAGACATGACAAATAAAGTAATGTAATATTTTTGATGGGATTCTGGGACAGAAAAAGGACATTAGGCAAAAACTTGTGAAATCCGGAGAAACTATGCTATTTGGTTAATAGTAATATACTAGTGTTGGTTCCTTGCTGGACAGGGAACTGTATTAATGTAAGATGTTAACAGTAAGGAACCCTGGGTGCGGGGCATACAGGAACTCTCTGTGCTGCCTTTACAACTCCTCTTAAATCTAAAACTATATAAAATTAAACGTTTATTTTTATAAAGTGAGTTTTTCACATTGAGGAGGCAAGGCTGTGATTATACTAAGAAGCATTGAGTTGCACACTTCAAATGGGTGGATGGGATGGTATGTGAATTATACCAACCTTGCTCAGTTAGAATGCTCACTTTTCCACTGAAGGGCAGCGAGGGGCAGAAAGGGCCTGGGCCAGGGTCTCAGGAGGTTCATGCCCAACTCTGGCCCTTTGTCCTTCTCAACCTCAGTCTCCCCGTGTGTGACATTGAGGTAAACAGTCCCACTGGACTCCGTCATAGACTGTTAGCGGGACCAAATCAGACAATGGAAAATTAAGTCCTTATAAATATACAATGTCTACGAGGAAAGGTCAGAAGTCAGTAGGCTGCAGGTTTGGTCAAAATGTTGGCATTAACTGGAAAAATAGTCATAAACAAATCATTTGGGCTCTCTGGGCCTCCGTTTACTCATCTGTAAAATGAGACCTCGGGTCCTGATATCACAAGTCCCTTCCAGCTCTAAATGGGCAGAGGAAGGTATGTGGTAACTCAATGTCCACATGCACCACATTTAAGGTGCTCCATTTCAGGCAAGATTCAAATATTCCACATTTGTCTAGACTACCATTCTGTGCCCCATACCCCACACTGCCTGCAGTGTGTGCCCAAGCCTGGTTTTGCCAACCTAGAACTACTAATCCAGCTGCTTTCCTCCCCAGGTCACATAGAGCCTTCCTTCCCCTTGATAGTCCCGCTTCTGCCCCACAGGTCTTCTTTTCATTTCCTCACACTCTCTGCTTCCTCTGGGCTTTTGCACATGCTGTTCTCACTGCTTGCCTGGACCTGTCATCCCTCACTGTCCAGTGACCCTACTAGCCTGCATCTGTGTGCTTGAGCCCCTTGAGGACAGATGTCTTTGCTCCCCTTTGCATTCCTATCTCATAACCATCACCTGACACATAATGAGTGTTCTATAAATATTTGCAGAATGGATAAATAAATACATAAGTGAACATAGGACCTATACTCAGAGATTTCACCTGCTGCAAAACCGGCCATGCTCCACATGCAAAGTGAACATAGGACCTATACTCAGAGATTTCAAATTAGAACCTCTAATGCTTATCTAAATAATCATTTTCCACTTTAAGACAGCTCAGAGAGACCATGCACATTATCTATTAACCAGGGGCCCAGTGCACGAATTCATGCACCTTGAAAGGAACTGTGGGCTGCAAGGCAGCAGTGGGCATGGAGCGGGTCTCAGCCCATCCTCCGCTCCCTCAGTCCCCTGTCTGCCAGTAGCTCCACTCCCAATACTGCTGCTCCCATGTGCTGACAGTGCCAGCCCCGCCTGCACCCACTGATGGCTTGGAGCAATTAGGGCTGGCACCAGCAGCGGGTATGAGCAGGGCCGGCACCATCAGTGGGTACAAATGGTGGCTGCTGCCCCGATCGCCCCTCAGGAGCAGGGGGAGTTGGAGAAGCCCTGAGGGGTGATCCAGGCCAGCAGCTGACGCTCACACCCACTGATGGCACTGAGTGATCGGGGCCAGTGCGAGAGCCAGTAGCAGGTGCAAGCAGCAGCACTGGCACTGGCTGCGAGTGCGAGTGGGGCTGGAGCCAGCAACAGGTGTGAGCAGCCAGTGGGACCACAGCACATGGGAGCAAAGAATTTTCAGTAACCACCAGAGGCTCACCCTAATGACAGCAAACAGCACCCCACCTTGGTCTGGCGCCCCCACTCACCTGCTCCACCATCCCACCGCGGCCAACACCCACCATCTTCCACACTCTGCCGCCTGCTGCAACACCCGCCATGTTCCACATGCACCCCCTGCTGGTCAGCGCACGTCATAGCAACTGGTTGTTCAGTTATTCAGTTGTGCCACTGTTCGGTCTATTTGCATATTAGGGTTTTATATATATAGATATGCATCTCCCCCTTTTTGACCAATGGAACCCAGTTTGGTCAATGTTACTCTTCAGACTCCCTGCAGCTAAGGTGACCATGTGACTCACTTGTGGCCAATGAATTG
>NW_006288179.1:867422-894359 GCF_000327345.1 Myotis davidii | reverse complement strand
GAATTCTCCTCCCAGCACTCTAGAATGTGAAAGTGAGGAGCTGTCACCCCAACGTAACCAAGGGCCTCACAGTCCAGTAAAGATGCCAACCAGGCATCTATGAGCAGTGCCGCCATAATGGTCCCCTGTAAGTCCAGAATCAGGTATGGCTGATGACCCAGCAGTCCCCAGGAGGGCCTCTTGTCCATCTCTCTGCCTCTAACACCCCCAATATTGGCCTTGCCTGTAAGTGCCCCCAGTAAGAGCATCCAGGACTGAGTTAGGAGGCCCTGCCCTGGACCAACCTCTGCAAGTGGACAGACAGCTTCACAGCCCTGCACCTGTTTTGCCTTCTCTAAAAAAAAAAAAAAGACAAAAATATGCAAAATGATGAAAACACCATGATTATCAACTACATAAAAAATAATACACATCTGAACTGGAGCTCTAGAGTCATATGCAAATATGAAATTCTTTGTGATTAAAGATCATTTTTTTAAAAATTTTCTCCCTACATTTTCTTTTCAATAATAATTTAAAAGGCTGTTGTGAGGCAAAATGAGTTAAGCAGCATGAAAGAAAGAGTTAAAAGTTCCAAAGACACCCATTACTGCTTAAATTCTGATGATGCCCATTCTGAGTGAGGCCATTTAGACAGAGACCGAGGCAGTCCCCACCGGCTGCAGCCCAGCATCCCTCACCCGCTTCCTTGGGAACAGCTGCTCCCCCCCCACCCCCCACCCCGTCAGCCCACTGCCCTTCCCTGATGAACCCATCCTGCCTGGTGAGGGCAGTCAGGCCAACAGCCCTCTACCCCTCCTACCACGTGGGCCATCTTGGAGACCGGTTTCTCTGGGTGAACTCCAGGGTGAGGTACATTGAGGTGTTAATTACACCAGCTTCTGTGCCACCCCCAGCCTAGCATACTGGCAATTTGGCAACTGCACCCCTAGTACAAGAACAATATGCCAAGCAGCTGGTGGCAGGAAACTCTGATTTATTAGCAGGAGTCCCTGGGATGGCAGCCGAAGTGCCCTTCTTTCCAGAGGAGCAGCAGGGCCCAGCAGTCAGCTTCTGGGCCCCCTCAGTCAGGGCCAGCTCACCTGTGGGTGACTGAAACTCCGCAGGGGTCACACCTCAAGCCTTGTCCAGTCATTTCCACCTCTGGGTGGATGAATCTGTCCCCGCCCCCACCCCCTTCCTTTACTCAGCCAGCCGAGGCCTGCATTGGACTGGAAGCCAGTATGTTTGGGTGGCGTTTCAAAGCCAGAATATGGTGTTCCTGGAAAGGACTAGGGTCGTGTGGGACAATGGGCAACCCATTGGAATGAGGTGGGAGAGCCTGAGAGGAGAGATAGCTGGGCCCAGATACAAACACCAGCATCACCGTTTTGTCCAGGGCAGCACTAGGGCCCCACTCTCCACCACCACCTGTCCCACAGGGTCAGTGTCACCTTCCACACACCAGCTCGCCAGTGCCCCCTCTACCCCTCAGAGGCCACTGCACTGCTGGACAACCTATGGCCAGGAAGCCGGGCTGAATGAACCCGCTCATATTCATGTATTTATCTGCCCATCCTCCCTGCCATCCCTACTTCACTCAACAAGTATGTATGCAGTGCCTACACTATACCAGGCACTGTGCAAACCACTGCAGATGCAACAGTGGCCCAGTGGCACAAAGTCCCTGCTGTCACAAAGCTCTCATCCTAGACGTGGAAGCAGTCAAGTCAACGGGCAATCACAGAAACGTGTTGCCAGGTGCGCTACCAGCGATGGGCAGGCAGTAAGGAAGGAATGCCTGACTCAGGTGTGGACTGAGGGAACTTCTGGGTCCTCACTATACAGTGGCAGCACTGTGGCTTGTCCAGCCAACCTACAGGACTGCTGGGTGGAGCAGCTGGGATCATCAATGGGAAAGAACTTTATAAACCATAAAACACCGTGCAGACGTGTACACTTGTCATTACTGTCATTCCCATTCCAGGCTTCTCCCAAAGCACAAGGGAAAGGGCCACTAACTAGGCAGCGTTTCTGGGGCTTCTGGCCGTGACAGCTCTGCAAGCTGAAGCCAGAGGCTAATGCTTCCTCAAAATAGGAGCATCTCCAGCCATGTTTACTGGTTTTCTAACAGTGGAGCGTAGTTCCATGGGATCATCCCTATGCTAGAAAGTCCCCTGTTTGGCCGCATAGCCTGTCTTCCAGAGGCGTGAGGGACGGTGTGGGTGCACAGGAGGCCTCATGTTCAGACTGTGGCCACGCAGGATAGGAAGTTTTAAGGCTGAAGCTATAGTTACATGAACAGGCTGTGTGTGCAAGGGAACCAGCCAGAAACTCATGTCAATCTCAAGAAGGAAGCTTGATTCTAAGATAAGATTCTTGGACAGATGCTGTCTTTAACACAGAGTAAGTTCCTTGAAGCCAGAGGATGGGCCTGCTCCATGGGACCTAGCATGCAACAAGGCACCCTGATACAGTCAATGCAGAACCCAATAGACGTTTGCTGGGTGTGGGAATTAAATTGCACCAGAAGAGAAGAGCCAAAGATCCCTCCCCACCTCCCCCAAATGGGAACTGAGACCCAAGGAAGTGAAGGCAACTAAGTGAGGACCAGAGCCCCGGCCTCAAGACCCTGTGTTTGGAGCTCTTTCCTCTCCCAGGAAGACGGCACGATGATGTAGTGGAGTGGAGGGGGGGATGTGTTTCCAATCATTTACTCATGACTAGCAATCTACTTAACTGTAAGCTTCACTAGACTTTATGTGTAAATGGATTAGCTCATCTCAGAGGGTGGTGGCAAGAATCAAGTAAGATTGTGCACATGGAGGCACTGTGCAAAGCCTCAGGTTCAGGCCCTTGCTGGATGCTCAGTTGGTTAGAGCCTTGTCCCGATACATCAAGTTTGCAGGTTCCATCCCTGGTCAGGGCACATACAAGAATCAACCAATGAATACATAAATAAGTGGGACAACAAATTGATGTTTCTCTCTTTCCACAAATTGATCTCTCTCTCTCTCTCTCTCTCTCTCTCTCTCTCTCTCATCAATCAATCATTTTTTAAACACTTAGGTTCAGTACACTACGAAGGGATCATTGTTGTTACCATGACTCCCATGGATAGTAACCAGGGTGATGTAATCCCGGCGGCAGTAGAAACACCTTCAAAACTCCCCAGAACTGGGCCTCAAGCCTTGGAAACTGCAGGTGGCAGCTGTCGGCTGGAGCCAGAGCAGCCTGGGTCTGTGTGGTCCTTGTGGGAGGGACTGCGAGGGGCTCCTGGGCTCTAAGGTGAATGCCTAAAGCAGAGTCTCCATGCCTGCGAGTAGCAGCTCCACCCCCTCAGAGGACTGCTCTGCTCAGCTTTCATGCCAACCACAGGGAAACCTATTCTCTAGACCCATCTCTGCCGCACACGCGTCAGGTGACCTGGGGCTGCTTGTCTCACCCTCCAGGACGCAATTTCTTCATTTACAAAGTGGACAGACACCTGCCCAACCACGACCAAAAGCCTGCGTCAGTGTTTAATCCACCAAGAATGTATTCAATACCCAAACGCCTGTGTTCTCTCAGTTGACCAAACGCTGCAAGTTCTGTTCCAAGGAGAAGGCATCGCACACCAAAGTTCAAAGCTGCCAAATTAAACCAGTAAATCAGGGGCCAAAGTTATCAGGCTTAGAGTGGGCTCAAGAATTTGTTTTTTCCTTTTCAAATTACTCAGATGGGCAGCCCTGGGTAACAGTGTGGCCTCCACCATGCAACCCATTTGCGGAGTTCCTCTCAAAGGCAAAGAACAAGGAAATGCCCTCTGAACATCCAGGAGAGTGAGCGTTGGCCCACAGCATTTGCTGTGTGTTTTCCTGTAACTAATTAAACAACTGTGTGTTGTTTTACAAAGGAACCCCGATGCCTTTGGTTAAACACCATATAAATGATTTTAAAAAGCTAATCGCCCAATGAGTTGAGAATTTTATATTGATTCAGTAATTACAAAGCATATTGCAAAATCAATGATACATACCCCCGAAGTTCATATTGATTGGCTAACTCCAATACGATTACATTGAACAGAGACAATATATTTAAGAGTGTAAATGCGAGTTCACGTTAGCACATTGAGTGACAAATGGAAGCTCCGGGCAGGCCTCAGGCCCCAGGCCGCTCGACAGGATGGTGCCCGCTCACTGCGTGGTTTCCACACTCTTTATACACACTCGGTTCTGGCTTCTGAAGCTGCTGCTTAATGAAACATAAGATTATTACTCCCTCGTGCATTTAAGTTTTCAGGTCTTTATACAATAATTAATTAGGATTATGTGACAAGAAGAGAATTTCCACTAGGAAAAGAAATACTAATAGTCTTGCTTTAACAAATGATGCTTAAACTCCTATTGACTCAACTTAATTTATTTAATCTTTCTACCTAGACCACCCGGAAGGTAATTATTCACTTTAAATACTTTTAAACTAGTATCTTTTAAGTCTGGGATTTCTCACGTAGCCACTTACTGTCTAATAAAGGAGGCTTTCTGGGAATGAGGAGTTTCAAATTATATAGAAATGGGTAAATCCATAAAACATATACATCGGCGGTTCTCCAAGTGTGGTCGCGGGACCAGCAGCCTCAGCGCCACTTGGAACTTGTTAGAAATGGGAATTCTCAGAGTCTCACCCTAAACTTACTGACCCAGCAGCTCGGGGAAGGGGGCCCGACTGTCTGTTTTCACAAGCTAGTTCTGATGTCTGCTCCAGGTCGTCAGGACTTACCTGAGCATTTACTATGTGCCCACAAGTCGGCTACATGTTATGAACATACAGAAGCGTAGGTGGCACCGCCCCTCGGGGGCTTCCAGTCTGGCGAGGGTGTTCATATTTAATACTTGGCTCTGTCACTAACTAGCTTTAATGTCTTGGCACGACTTACCCGCTCTGGACCTGTTCCTTTATGCATAAGGAGACCAGTTGGCTGAGATAATCTCTTCAAGTTGCTCCCAACTCTAGACCCCGCTCCATGGCTCTACAAATGGGAGGACAATGAGTTGGTTCAAGAAGCTCCACACCAGCAGGAGGATTTGAAACACAAGGGAGAGCTCGCTAGCTACCCAGTTCATCCCCCTCTTGATTGGCAAGGTCTCTGAGGTTAGTCACTCCTCGGGGTTTCACGGCATCAGCCAAAACCTGTCTGGGAATAGGGAGTGGCATGGAGGGAAGGTGGAAGTCAATCCCTCCCCTCCCATGGGGTCCCCTGTGTCCCCCACCTAGTGCAAACCATTTCTCCAGCCCTTTCCTACATCCGGGCCCTCTGGGCCTGAACACCATCACAAGTTCCCCTGGGTCTGGTTGGAGGGAACCTCAGAACCCAACCTTGTGCAGTGAGGAATTTCATTCATTTAGCAGTACCAAGAGAACCCTGAACTGGGGAAGGCAAATTCTACCTTATAAAGGGGCCAGGTGAGAAAGAAGGCCTTAAAGAAACACTACAAATCCACAGTTGTGCCCAGGGATGCTTCTAACTGGCCTTTCTGGATCCCTAGCCCTCCCATGGCCAGCCCTCCCATAGCCCACCCCTCCCATAGCCCACCCCTCCCCGCACCCATTGAGAGGTACTACTGTTTTCAATGAAGTGAATGTTTGCTCGAGATTCACAGGCTTTGAAGAGAACATCCTGACAGGCTTTGCATAAAGACCCCATCATAGAAAGCCAGAGGACTTTCTAAGGGGAGAGGGGCACACTCGTTTAGAAATGTGGCACATACCAGCAAGTCTTAACAGCATGTCATATGAACTACAATGAATCTTCTTCATGGGCATGGCATGTTAGAGCTGGCAGGATCCTCAGAGGTTATCAAACCCCCTTGTGCTACAATCCATGCTGCAAAATTCAGCACTTATTGTATACCCTTTAGCTGGATAATGCACTATTGGTCCAATATTGTTGTACCTCTGTTAGCTACACTTGGAATCAAGACTTGAACCCAGAGCTTTTGCCGTGAGGCTAGTTCTCTCTCCATCACTGGAGGAAGTCTCATTTATAGCAGAAACAGGGTGTCGGGCACAGCAAGGAGATATTTCTTTATATAGGCCCTTTGTTCATGCTCCTCCATGAAAATACAGTTTAACAAAAAACAAACAAACCATTTTTCATCAAATCTTTAACTAAAGCTAACATGGCAAAATGTGTCATGCCATTCCTAAGGTATGCCTGCCCCCTAGAATCCCAAGTGCTCCCCAAAAGTGTCTGTACCTCTGTTTGAGATGCTATCTTCTGGGTTCCCAGACACAGCCAAGCCAGAAAAATTCTCAGGATCCCCCCGTCTCTGTCCTCCCCTTCTCTCTCATGTCTTTGGAAAATATCTACATAACTATTTTACTCTAAGTGATTATATATTGGTAATAGTTTCCTTATCCTGTCTCAAAGGTATGTGAATGTTCACAAAAGGCATGCCCTTACCCAGAAAGTGGTGAAATTTCTGACCTCAGTGGCCAACAAGTTGAAGAAGTTTTTCAGTCAATGATGGGAGGAGTGAGCCATGGGTGTCCCCCAGTCACTCGACATAGCTGCTCTGACTCTGCTGGGTGGCTGTCCCCCTTTTGTCAAGGTTGCTCTTTTAAATGGCCCAATCGATATTCATTGGGCATTGCCAGTTCCTTGTCTCTCCCTAACTGATTTATCCACGATGAAACCCATTAAAAATTAATCCTCTAATAGACAAGGGCTCAAATTGGCTGCCCGGAGGTTCCGGATACAATGTAGAGCCTCCGGGAGGGAGACACCCAAAGACAGGGGCTGTCCAGGTGCCCAGAGAATCTATGAGCAGCCCCGGTGGCATTTGTCTGCCCCAAGAAAAGGGTGTCCCCAAGATTTCCAAACGGGAAGGTGGACACTGATCTGGTTCCTCGTCAAGGGCTGGAAAATAGAAAATTGGACAATCCCCTGACCCAAAATGGGCCCATCTGAGAGGGAGGAGGTGAATCACATTCTTTATGCAAAAAAGTCCAGCCTTAGGCAGGTGGCCCAGTCCTGCGTGGCCCTCCCTGGGCCTCAGTGACCTGGGACTTCGCTGGCCTCCTGCTGCTCAAGAATTGTTTTCCCCGAGGGCTTCTTCCTTTCTGACATTTGGGGGCAAATATCCCTCAAGGTCCTCCTCCTCCTCACTTTGCTCCTTTCTTACTTAGCAGTCTCATAATTGTAGTTACCACCCCACATGCATTCATTCATTCAACAAGTACAGTCTATGATGAACAGCACTCTCTGTTGTACTTAGAGCTATAGATGCACAGCCACCCCTGCCCTCCTGAACTCTCCAGTTCTGTGGAGAGAAAAAAAGCCGATTAAAGGGCGGCTGTGAAGTAAGTGAGCGGAGGGGAGTGTGTGCTGTTCCCACTTCTTCAATGGGACATGCATGGGAACTGTTCGCCCAACACATCCCTGACAGGCCCTCCTCTGCCGGGCATGGCGTGCCTGGGACAAGTAACCAGGCCCCCCCTAGCTGGGTAGCAATGCCACGCCTCCGACAGGATGGTGAATGTCACCAAGTTGAAGACCAACATCTCTCTTTATATAGTTTCCCAGAGGTCAGACCTGCCCAGCAGGGCATGGCAGTCCCTCTCAGCCTGAGTGGGGGGCCCTCCACACCCAAGAACAGATTTCAGGGTTTGGCCACATCCTGGCTGCAAGGCCAGCTTCCCTGGTCCCTGTGAAATACTTGGTGCTCTGCTGAGCAGAACAGGGAGGAGATTAAGTGGCCCAGGAATGAGGGGAGAGAGAAAACTTCTCAAACGCTGGGGTGTGGAGACTTGAGAGCTGAGATCATGGCTGAAAGTCATAGAAGAAATAAAAACAGACATGTCATCACATCCCAGATGGTAGAATTTGACCACCCCGCCTCCTAATCTTAAAAGAAGTAAATTCCAGGTTAATGAAATGAGCTGCAAGAGGCAGAAATTCTAAGCTGAGACAGCAGGCCTTAATTCAAGTGGTTTCTAAAGGGATATGGATAAACTTATGGAAAATTCCTAAATACCGATTGAAAGGGCGTTTGGGAATGCTGGGGGCAAGTCCAAAGTTGCTGAACCTCTAAAGTGATGTCTGTCAAATGCCCTCTTTCAGGGACAGATGCCAAGACTGGGTGAACCAACAGACGGCCCTTGGGGCACTTCTGATGCCCAATGCACACCCGGGGCACATCCAGCTCTCCACCCCAGTCTGCTCTGGCTCCAGGACATGGCTGGCGATCCTGGTCACTGACATGAAATGTGTGGCCGCCAGCCATCTGTGCATCGGTGTGCACACTCCTAGGAGCCTGGCCTTTGCTGGCATTGCCCCTCAGACCCTGGCATGAGGCAGGTGCCCCACCCCACCCTGGGCCAGGACCCTCAAAAGAAGACACAGTGAAAGGGCGAGGACTACACCCTTCATCTTACCCTGGGTCCTCCATTTTGGGGCAGAGCCATGTGCTCGGCAAGGCTTCTTCCCCCGAAGCCCAAGCCTCTGCTAGCCACACCCAGGATTTCTCTGGACTAACCAATGATAATCAAGGGAAGTGCACGCCATCGATATGACCACATCCTGTGTAACGAGACACTGACTTGAGCCTGGCCAATTGGCAGGGCCCACAGTCCCCTCTCCTGCCCTTACTCCACCCCCCTATAAAACTCCTCTTCACAGCAGGCTACGTCTCTCTCTGCCACCTGCTGTTGTGTCAGTAAGGAGGGTAGGGGAGCCAGACCCGGGTTTGAATAAAAGACTTTTTGCTTTTGCATCAGACTCGCTGGCTTCCTGGTGGGCTCTTGGGAATCTTGAAATCTGGGCATAACAATAGATCGCCACTTGCTCTCTTCCTCTCTCACTGGAAGGCCATGTGAGGAACGCCCTTCAGGAAACAGAGGCTGACTCTCCCTCCCCCTCTTTACCATATCAGAGGACTCACACTTTTGCCCAGGTCAGTGTTCAGGTCACAGGCTCTGAGGAATGCTCGTTCCCAGGAGCCCCTGCCAGGTGTTGCCTCCCTGCACACCCTCCCCCCTCCAGCCTCAGACTTCAGCCTGCAGCCCCAGCACCCTGGGCACATCTCCTTGCTCAGGCCTGTGACCATCCAGTGGATTTGCTGGGAGTCATTTTTTGGATTGTCACACTCTGCACACACTTTCCAGTGAGGCTGGGAAGGTACCTCAGTCAACGGCTTTGTGGGGACCAGCAGTTTCCCTCCTGCCCATTGCACAGCCCCTGTGCTGAGCCCATCAATGGGAGAGGCCCAGAGCCTTGGTTCTGATTTCTTGCTCAGAGGGCGGGATGCCTGCGGCTCTCCCCGACCTGGCCCTGGCTGAGGGGATCCATCCGGCTTCCACTGCAACAACTGACTGTGAGATGAAGGCAAGCTGGCCCCCGAGAGAAGGGCTCTGACACCTGGCAGCCGTTCCAGATGGGGACTCTGACGCCCAGGGCTCTGCCGGCTCCAAGAAGAAAGGGACGATAGGTGGTTTGAGCCTTCAGGTCCTTACCCATTTCTTTCCAATGTTCCTACATTGTCCTCAGTCCCTATCCATTCGTTTAAGGACCTACTATGTGCTAGGTCCTGAGAATACCAGATGAGGAGATGGACACGGTTCCTGTCCTTGTAGAATTTGCAAGATGAAAAGAAATAACTTTATTCACATGTTGATGTTCAGTGTATTGGCAGAGAACACAGTGCTTGTATTAGAGATGTGTATTGGTCCCCTCTGAGAGTATATTCCAAAGACTCTCTACTCTCATTCCATGAGTAACTTTGTAGACTGGCTCCCCGACTGTTCAGTTCTGCCTGCACCCCTGATTTCTGCCCTCTGCTCCCCTACCTTCCCCAGCCCCTCCCCACTCTTTTGCCCTCTCTGCCTCCTTCAGTACATTTTGCCTTCAATCTACCCTCGCTGGAAGCAAGAGCAGCAAGACTAATTTCGTTTCTCTTCTTTTCCTTTGGTGAGTCGATCTGTGACAACCCTTTTTATGCATTTAATTCATTCTCAATTTCTCATAATCAGAGGGAAGGTATCCCCTAAGGTTAGGCGAGAGCTTGTCAGGGAAAAAAAAAAGAAAAAGGCAGTGTAAATTCACAGAGGTAATCATAGTCTATCTCCACTTCCCACTGCCCGTGGAACTATTAACTAATCTCATTCTCTAATCTTTTTTGTACTTATTTATTTTGTAGCGGGAAACTAGTGTTATAAACACCCCTACTGTCAAAACTTGTCATCCCCATTACCTCAAGGCGGACTTCATCTCTGTTATTCTAATTTCAGAGTTTCTCAAATTCACAGCCGCTGGAAATTGAGTACAAAATCCATTATCATTTGTATATTTTAATTATGCAAATGAGGCAGCTCAGCTGCGATGTCCGGGACCTGCAGGGATGCCTGACTTGATTCTGGGTGATTACAATTTATCCAGTCGAGTCACTTTAATTGTAACAAGCTAATTACATTGTTCCATTTGGCTTTAACAAAAGAAAAAGAGACAGGAAGCTGGATGTGGCTCTGGGCCCCCAGAGCAGACCGCTGCCTCTCCCCAGTGCTGGGGTAGAGGTGGCCAGGGGCCTGGGCGCAAGCGCCCCCCGGGCCAGTCGAGGGGAGGAGCTAGTGGAGGTCCCCATAGGAAGGGCAGCCAGTGGCCAGGCAGCTGGAGGCAGCTGTCCTCCTGGGCAGAGGCCTGCCCAGCAGTGTCCTGTCCGGTGGCAGGAGGACTGTCACTCCGGACAGCAGTTTATTCAGTGGGAAGCCCTACCTCGGAGAGATCTGACCATCTCACAGAAGGGCCTTTGCCACTCAAGCCCTTTGTGGCCCCAGGCTGATGTCTTTGAGGACCTTTCTACTTTCCACAGTTGGTGGATCTGAGCGTGTGTGTGTGTGTGTGTGTGTGTGTGTGTGTGTGTATTTCTGGATAAATCTGCAGGGTCCTCCTGCCCTCGAGCATGGCAGCCAGGGAGAATCCCATGGGAGTGTTCCCCAGGGTCAGACAGAAGAAGATCCAGAAGTGGGAAAGGCGGGAGGGCAGAGAGATGAGGAGGGAGTTTGGGCAAATTCCATAAAGTGGAGATGACGCTTTTCATTCATCGGGTTCATGTTTCTATTTCTGTGATCAATGATAAACATTTCTTCACTTGAACTGAAAATAGCTGCTTTCTCTTCCAGTCATTACACCTGCCAGTGAGAGAGAAAGGGCTTAGGTTTATAAGTATGTTCAATATTTTAGCAGAATGCGAGTCCCCAGGAAGCACAAGGCTCGTGCACGTTAACAAATGGCCGTTCCTTGTAACAGAGTTACAGTGGGACGAGAATTCCATGTTTGCTACAAGAGTTGACAATTTACAGGCATTAACTCAAGTCTGGCCATACCATCTGGGTGGCGCCCAAAGCTTTTCTTCTAGCAGTTCTTTGGGTTTACTTCCCTTGGGACCAGAGCCCATGACCGTTCCACCCCTGGGTCTGGGCGAGACAAAAACCTGTGACTTCCGCTGCCTGACATGGGCAATAGGCTCGACACCAAAGTCCAAAAGTGAGATGAACAGCCTAGTAACATCAGCAAATCACGTGACCAATAAATATTCATTGAGATTCTATTGTAATTATGATCTCTACGTTCAAGGTGTTATACTCCAACGTCAGGAATAAGGCTCATATGTTTAAAAGGACAATCTGAGGTGCTCAGAGAAGTCTGAGGGGAGAGACGTCTGCAGGGACTGAGATAGTATATATAAAACTCAAGTTTGTTGTGGAAGGGACTGGGTTCTGGGTGAGGCAGACCCCGGGCAGGGTCAGAGCCATGGTCCAGGGTCCTCGCGTTACAGAGATGGTCATTTGCTAGCACACGGGCCAAGCCAGGATACCAGGGAAGGGGTTTGGTGCTGGCCTTGAGAAGGTAAACAAGTGAAGCAAAGGCGTGGTCCCCCCATCGAGGCCATCATGTAAAGTGACATCTGTCCGCAGTGCAGATCTGGGTGTCAGTGAGCCGCAGGAGCCTGGGGGACGGACAGTGCGAACAGCTGAATGACATGGACTCATGTCAACAGGATTCAGGACGAAATGCTTCTTGGTGAGTATGGGGGGGGCTGGGGGAGGCTTTGAGAAGGTTTTTGAAAGGACAAGGTTGTGTCTCAGTGGATAAGCAGGAGAAAGAGATTTGTGGCAGGAGGAGCAGCATGGGCAGGGCCAGGAGCTGGGAGGAGCTGGAAGGAGAGGTGGCGGGTGGGTGCAGTGCAAGCAAGGGCCGCATGACTCTGCTCATGGAACCTCCTGCTCCATGGGACTGAGTTCCAGGTGGGCAATTCCTTATCCTTTCCCTGCTGGCCCGACACCCAAAAGAGGAGACCTGGTGTCAGTCCAGCCTGGGGTTGCACTATAGACAAACACATGTGGATAGAAAAAGGTAAGGAAGAAAGAGGGAGCAAAGGGAGAGGGGGAGTGAGGGGGCAAGCAAACAGCACCTGGTTGGGAATGAGGAGATGAAGTTTCTCCTCCCAGACCCCCTACCAACCAACTGGGCTGTTGAGATCATGTGACTGAAGGGCTCAGAACCTGTTTCCTGGTCGGTCAGAGGTGGTGGGTGCGGGGACAGCATGAATGTCTATGATGAACCTTCCGGACATAAGTCCCACGAACCACGACGTTGGTGTATTTATACCTCACTTGGCGATGTCCGTCTCTGCTTGGAAATCCTCTCTGCGTTGGGGTGAATGGTTCGTACCAAAAGGAAAAAATACATTGAGGCTGCCGCTTCTGCTGGATTCTCCAGCTCTAAGTAAATTAGAGCCAGATGCCCAGTTCCTCGTCGCTCCATCAGATGACTCCATGGAGTAATTATAATACTTTATGGGCATTAACTCACTGATTCTCATCATGCCCTGGGAGGGAAGCGCTCAGATCATTATCCTCCCTGTGCCCAGGGAGGGCGCATCTCATTCGCTCCATGCGTGCATCCCGACAGCACCTGGCCCCTGGATGCTCTGGAAGGGGGCGCCAGGACCAGCCACACGCACTCAGGAAGATGGATGAGCTGGAGCCAAGGTTCCGGGAAAGGAAGGCGTGATGGTGGGGAGCAGGTCCAACAGCAGAGGATGAGAAATGCACGAAGAGGGAGGGAAGTTGGCTGGGCTCGATGCAGTGGTGTCTGAGGGAGGCAGAGAACCAATTATAAATGCTCCAACAGTCTAGGCCTGGAAGAGAACCCGGAGGAGGGAGAGAGCACTGAGGCCAAGCGGGGGGAAGCAGCCTGGAACTGAGAGGAGGGTGCAGACATGAGGAGGAGGCGGGGCCAAGGGGCAGCCCCCGGGGGTTGCTGAATAGGGACATCCAGAACGTACCCACCAGCTCTTCTGCTGCCCCATTCAAAACCGCCTCACGTGGGGGCAAATCTAAAGTACCTCTACATCCCTGGAAGTCTCGTGATCATTACACTTTAGAACTGAGCTAACATCAGAGTTCAGACTATCTCTTTATTTCACTGATCAGGTAACTGAAGCCCAGAGAGGGGGAAGTCAATGGCCCAAGGTCATACAGCATGTGGGTACCGTCTCTGGGACTGGATCTCACATCTAACTCCCACTGGCTCGGCGTCACCTTTTTTTCTCTTCTCTGAGTTGCTTCTCACACAGGAGCCCTACCACCTAGAACTTGATTCTATGTTCTCATACAATTCATTCATTTTCTCCCAGAAAATCAGAAAGCTGGCATGTGCCAGAACCACCATTGGTGTTGGGAGCCATTAGAGATATTGGCTTAAACAAAGCCATCTTAAAAACTATAAGTTTCTGGTTCCTCCAGAAACTCCTAATTACCAGAAACCACCAGTGTCTTGCAATTTGGCCAGCAGTTAAAAGATAAACTGCCCTCACACAGCTGCAAAATCACACCTCCCCACTGATAAGCACAGCCATCCGGAGCCTACTAAATCTCTAGTGATAGGTTACCCCACAGCTGCTAATTCACACCTCCCCACTGATAAGCACACAGCCATCTGAAGGCCACTAAATCACGCATCTCTGCTGATAAGCACAGCCATCCGGAGCCTACTAAATCTCTAGTGATAGGTTACTGCCCATAGGTTACTGCCCATAGACACCTTTACCCACCCCCGTCCCTAAAACAGTATATATTCTGCCGCTGTAAGAATAAAATTTGAGGCTTGATCAGAACACTGTCTTGCCTCCATTCTTTCGTGTCCCTTGTTTGTCTCATTCTCCTAGGGTGTCTCTTCGTTCCCCCGTTGTTGTCCCGCGGGTCGGGACAATTGGCATCCCTGGCAACACCCTGGGAGCTTAACCCAGGATTAGCACATAGAGTGGGGAAAGGACAGCTTGATGGAAGCATGTTTGGTGCCCACCATCAGAGGTGCTGACCCTCCGGGAAGAAAGCAAAAATGTTGGGAGTTGGGGGAACCACTCAGAATAAGCCAGGAGGAGCGAGGTAAAAGCATGACCGTCTCCATTGCCATTGCTGAAACTGCCAGGTGAGTGGCCCAAAAGCATTCACACAGAGGGAACTGTGAACAAATGGGGTCTCTGCCCCTCGAGCAAGTGATGTTTCAGTGGCTGGAAGACACAGGAGTCCTCCCACCCTTTCTGTGACCTCAGAATTACGCTTACGTCCCCAGTCACCCCAAGTGTTCATTCACAACATGTCCCTGTTTTCAAAGGCATGTTAGATGTGAAGCCCATCCTCACAGCAGCTATTACTTGTAGTCCCACTTTACAGATGGAAAAACTGAGGCCGGGCAAGATCAGCAAACTTGCGCAAGTGATGCCATCTTCCTCTGCAGGGCCGGGCCCAGCCCCAGTGCTTTGCCTCCAGGCCCACCCAACTGACCACTTAGCTCAGGTGCCTCTGGTCCAGGGTTACTTTTTCCTACTTAGACCTTTTTAGTTCTATGTTCTCCTTAATATCTGCTTCTCTGGTCCTTCTCTGACAATAGTCTCATTCAAACCAAGAAAAATCAAACAAACAAAAAACACCCTTTTGGCAACGAATGTGCCTGGCGTGGCATGAGGAAGACCCCTCCTTGAATTAACATTTACTTTCCAGATGAGAGAACCCTCGTGAGCCCGAGAGCTGGGAGGATACCATTCAGCCCCAGGACCAAGCTGTCAGGCCAGGCGTCAAAGCTAGAGGGGGCGATCATCCCCAGGCAAGCAGGTCACCAGAGGAGGCCAGCCAATGCTGGGCCAACAAAGAACAGTGCGGCGTGGCTTGGGAGACGCAAGATATTTCACAAAAGGGGAAGAGCTGCAGAGGAAGAAACACGTAATTCCCCACAAGCCGAGAGAAGATTTCCCCAGGCACATCCTGTCTCTGCCCCAGCCCTCACCCTGCTGCTTATCTGCCCCAGCATGGCTCAGGTGGCCTGGACCTGATTGTATTAATGTGAGGGGGAGGGGGGGTTCCCTTTGGGTTCTATCTACACAGAGCCCAAGAGTCGGTACCACCATGGCATGGAACACCAGCAGTCTCAAAGGTGGGGGTCCTGCCCAGCCTGATCCCAGCCTTTCCAGGGACCCCACAGTAAGGCTGCTTCCGGACTCGACATCTAAAACTGGCCCAAGGCTGTCCTGCCCTCTCCTCTCTGACTCGGAGAGAAAGGCAGACGTCCCATCCTGGCTGTCCACACCTGCCACACAAGAGATGGTGGGCTCTAAATAATTAAGGAGAATCATTTTGTAACGCGCTGACCCCTGCACATTGCATATCACTCATTCTGATACTCCTGCTCTCCCTTGCTCCCTCTCTGTCTCTCTCATCCCGACAGCTCAGCCTCCTCTCTTGGGCACCCCACAAACAGCACATCGGTGGGACCCCTGAATTCCTTACAAGCGCATCATGGCAGCAAAGGTGTTTGGCCTGTCAGATACCTTTTATAAAGTAAATGGAATGGAGCAAGTGGCTGGTGGGGGAGGGGTTGATGCTGGGCTTGCCCAGGAGGTGCCCTGATCCCCTGGCACCCACCCAAAAGCTCTGGCCTCGGGGGGAGGCCACCCAGGAGAGTCCTGGGCCTGGAAGAGGAATCAGATGACAGCCTGCGTGGCCCCGTCCTCCAGAGGACTGTCCAGGTGAGGTCTGGTTTCTTTTTTAAAAAGAAAGATCTGCAACCAATAGGACCAGATGCTAACTCCTGTGTATTTGAGTTTCTACTCTCTGCACTTTCCTGAAATTTTGAAATATTTCATAATTGAGGCATAATAAGATCCTTGCATAATGAATGATCTGGAATATTTGTGGTCACCCCCACAGGAGATCTGTTTGGAGCTAAAAATTATGTGAAAGGGGGACCCAGCAACTCACACTCACGTGTACATGGCTGGTCTACAGCCTGGATTCACGCGAGGGAGCTTCCCAGGACCTGGAAGTAGACAAAAGGGCAAAGACAACCCAAGAGGATGACTGGCAAAACTAGTTTGGTCAAAATTGGTTTGTCCTAACATAGTTTGGGGCACGTAACTGGCACCCAATAAATCCCTGCTATGGAGCTAAGACCCAGCTCAGCATAAGTTCCTTCAGGACAGATTGTGTGACACTTTGGTGTCACTTTCTGCTCTGACACTGCTCCAGAAAACCTCATTTCTTGGTGTCACTATGAGCTTCATATCCATCCCCATGATTCTTATAAGAAACTGGAAGTCATCTCCCCAACCCTGCACCCACACTCTCCTTTGCAGGAAGTGGGCTCCATAATTCATGAGGCTCCTTGGGGTGCAGCCCAAGTGTGATTATGAACCCCAGTCAGTAGTTTTTGAGTAAAACAAACAGGAAAAACAAATTGGATTTTCCCCAGTTTGAGCCCAAAGAATGCTAGCCCTGGAACTCGAAACCTCCAGGCCCTGGTGAGGCTGGGATAAAACTGGTGGGTTTCCAAAAGATTGCAGAGAGGAAATGAAGCACTAAACAACACAGCAGTGTCTTTTCTCCAGGCTCTGGCTGATTTGGGGGAGGCTCTTGGTTCCATTTCTACAGATCCCACCTGTGGCAAAATTGTGGCCCCAAAAACCTGGGCTTTAAGATTCATGTTGGCCTTTAAGAACCTCTCCTTGTCCCCCTGCCGAGTCCCCTTCCCCATGCACCCAGCACATTCCTCCTGCCCCAGCCTGTCCTGTAATATAGAATGACCATAGCGCTAGTTACGCTTAGTTCTAGTACAAGTCCATATTCATCCAGCCTGCAAGGCTCTATGAGTGTCATTATTGCAAGGGCATTAAAGATGAGCAGGATGTCATCCATGTTTTCTAGAAACGATGGACCTCGTGGTGCAGGAGTGCTCTAAAAACACAGGGGAATAAAGCAACAGTCATTCGGAAAACATAAAAGGGGCTCTGGAGGCAGGAGGCAGAAGATGGTACGTCATTCTGGGGGCATTCGGAAAGTTTCATAGAAGAGAACATACTATTTAGGGTAGGCCTTGAAGGGCAGCTGGATTTTGATAGGCAGAGACAGGGCAGTGTGGAAGGGGTTGCAAGAAAGAAGGGAGAGAGGAAGGGGTGTTCCAGGAGTCGGAAGTTGCAGGGCAACAACAGAGGTGGAGAAGCCAAAGGCATGTTGAGAGCGTAGGGATTGCCCTAGTTGGCAGGCGGGTTGTGAAGAGTAAAATGTTTTTACTGAACCCCATGGGCAGCAGGGAGCCATGGAAGGTGTCGGGGCCTTCAAGTATGATTCTCTTTCAGGTTGTCCGAAGTAAAAAGGTAGGTAAGGCTACTTGGTGGGGAGAGAAGAGCACTCAGCCCATTACAATGTATCACTATTGGTGGAATTTCAATCGCGAAATCTTGAGGCAGCTCAGGGGAAACTGGGGAACATAGTCATTCCTCAAATCAAGGCATGTTTTGAAAACTCAGCTAATATTTCTTCAGGGCCTGCAAGGAGCTGGGCACTGTGGCAGGCATTCTACAGAGATAGTTCCTTTGGGTTCTCTTCCACTATTTTACAGATTCAAAATGGTTCAGGGTCACAGAGCAGCAAGTGGTGAGGCCGGAATTTGCATCCACCTCATTCCAACACCTCTCATTTTCCCATCACCCCTTGCTGCTATGCCTTGCATGCACACAGCCAGCCTGCCCTTCTGTATCAAGCTGTCTAGCAAGGTTAATAGGAGGTTGCTGACCTCGGAGGGAGTCGTGGCCCAGAGTGAAGGTCTCCTTGAGAGTAACCAGCTGTGTGGTCTCGGGCACATTATTTCACCTTCCTGGTCTTCCTCATCTGTAAAATTAGGACCAGAACCTTTTACTTTAAAATGAAATTACAAATGAACCACAATAACACAGATAAAAATAGGACTGCTCTGGTTGATGCTGGGGTGGGGGTGGGGCAGGCAAGGGTCTGGATGCTGCACACAGGGTTCTTCATCTGCATTTCAAAATTGCACATTACAACCGAGAAAACCAGAGAGGAAGTCTAGAGAGGTGAACACATTGGGCAGGTCACACAGCTGCTCAGCATTCTTGCTCAAAGCCTGGGCTCCCACCGCTGCGCCCTTCTACATTCCTGGCAGGAGCCAGGCTAATGCTTCATTTAAGATGGCACATTTACAACAAGCCATCAGACACAAAAGTTAAGGTTCTTACTGGCAATAATCCCCCGCATTGGCCCGTGCTGAATGAGAGGCTGCTAGGTAGGCAGGTATAAATACAGTCTTTATTATACCACATCACAAGGCAGGGGAGTTAATGTGGCTGGCAGAACATTCATTTCCACATTTCCTCACTTTTGTATGTCTTAATTTGCAACTTAATGTGACATTATCATAATTTTTTGCATTATGTAATGATTAAAGTGAGGCGTATCATATTTATTGATTTATTTGATTTATTTAAAATGTAACCATTGCCCCAGGGCAGGTATATGTACAAAACACAATGCAACAGTTAAATTGAATCCGGCAGATAAATTCCCCATTAAGAAAAGACATTTCAGGACTGTCAAGACAATGAGAAATGTCTTCCCAGAATCATCAGGAGGAAAGGAATCTTGAGAGGTCATCTTAGTCCAACCCTCTGCCTCAGGCAGAATTGCTCCTAACCCCCCAAGACTGAGCACCAACCAATGGAACTCCCTGAAATCTCTGGGGAGACCCACTTCTACCACATTCTTCCACCTCTGGCTTCAACCCCAAAACTAATACCTCCTTCCTGGTTCAATCCAGCCTTTCGTCCCTGGAATCCAATCTCACTTCTTTGATTCATAATCTCCCCATCCTCAAAGTTCATTCCTCATTCTATTTCTTCTTTCTTTATTTCTTATTCCACATCTCTACCCCCTAAAGAGACCCATGTTGGGACATCAGGGTCTCTTCCCAGAATCTCAGTCTTCCAATCACACTATTGTCCGGGCTATTGTCCGGCCCATCTCCCTGTGAACTGCATACCTCAGCTGGTGTCTTTGCCTCCCACATGGACCCCTCCTCTCTCTGCTCTTCTAGCAAGTCCTCAAGGGCTTCCTTCCAGGAAGGGGGTCCTCACCATGCCAGCACTGGGTGAGCTGTCTTTCTCTCCACTTACTGCCTATAACTTTCTCCTCTGCATCTGTCTGTAGTCTCTCTGCTTCTCTCTTATCTATATATATAAAAGCCAAGCGACTGGAACGCCAGAACGACCAGAACGACCGGTCACTATGATGCTCACTGTGGCTGGCCAACCAGCCCAATTGGGGGTGGGCGGCCCCTCCCCCTGGCCAGCCCCAGACCGGCAATCAGACATCCCCCCAAGGGGTCCCAGATTGGATAGGGTGCAGGCTGGGCTGAGGGACAACTCCCCCACAGTGCACAAATTTCATGCACCAGGTCTCTAGTCTATATATATAAAAGGCTATGTGACCGACCAATGGCAGGTATGTATGACATGCACTGGCAATTTAAAAATAAACATTGACTCGCACATGGGCAATGCATGTAAAGCTCTCGCTGGCCCCAATCGCACACATGTGTTTCGATCTGTCATTGTCAATCATGAATTTGGTTGACACTTCTATTATAGAGAAAGGGTGAATAGCGATATTAAAATATTTCTTCTAATTAATTTTCTTTCAGTGTGTACAAATCCATGCACCAGGCCACTAGTAAGGATGTAAGGATGCCTATGATTGCATTGAGGGCCCACCTGATAGTCCAGGATAATCTCCCATCTCAAGATTCTTAATTCAATGACATCCTTTTCCATATGTGCGGAGGGGGGAAGGAGACATTTTTTAGCCTACCACATTGTATAGGAAAGGCAGAGGGAGGACACCATCCTGATTTATGGTTTATGTAAGTTAGACAACTAGTTTAGAGTTGTGCCTACATTTGAATAATCTGGGGAGTTTTCTAAAAATGAATTTCTTAAAGGTCTCCCATACATTTACATACAACTAGAAAAGGAATGTGAAAGTCTCTGTGTACCGATGTAAAAATACCCAAAATATACTAAGTGAAAAAAGTGAAATGTGAAACGATGTATATAATACATCTTACAATTTTGACAAAAACTAAGTGAAAGAAAATAAGAGTTTATATTAATATGTGTTATTATGAGGCAGTCTGAGAGGGTACCACAGAAGCACTAACAGTGGTGACCCAGTTGGGAGAAATGCGCTGATGGGGAATGGGGAAGATTTACCACTGCATAGCTTTTACATGTTTTCATAGTAATTTCTAAAAGTTCTCCAGATTATTGAAATGAGCCTTTTTAGAAAGCACTGGTTTGGGGCACACAAGTGGATGGTCCTTTAAGGTGCTCATTCTGATATGTGGATGATAACGGGGAACTGACATTTGTACCTTTGTGCCATCAATTCTCCAAAGATCAAGTTCATGCTACAATCTGAGAGCATTCACCAAAGGCCTAAGTTCCTGGATAGTATGTCTAAGACAGCTAACCAGGAAAGCACTTCCTGAACCTCACAGCACAGCTAGCCAGAGCCACAACCAGGGAGAGCCCATCCTCAAGACCGGGAGGAGGAATCCTGGCCTCGGGGTGGCCCAGCGTGGTTTTTTCAATAGGCTAGCACCGTGGTCAGCAAACCGCGGCTCGCGAGCCACATGCGGCTCTTTGGCCCCTTGAGTGTGGCTCTTCCACAAAATACCACGTGGGGGTGCGCACGTACAGTGCGATTGAAACTTCGTGGTCCATGCACAGAAATCGGTATTTTGTGGAAGAGCCACACTCAAGGGGCCAAAGAGCCGCATGTGACTCGCAAGCCGCGGTTTGCTGAGGCACAGTTTGCCGACCACTGAAGGAATCCTCTTCCTTTCTAGTGTCATGAGTATTTCTTCCACGTGACCACTGAGTGTCCTTTCCTTCTGGAGACACACAAAGACATGTCTCCAGGCCATTCTTCCTGCCCACTGTCTCCTGTGGCTGACCTCTCCTCCTCACCCCACCTGCCACCCAAGCTCCAAGCCACAAAGTGGTGCCCAGTCACAGGTCTGGTCAGCTGGAATGTGGACTTAAAGAATCACATGTAAAAAAAAAAAGAGTCAGAATGATGGCTAAGGGTTCAATCTTTCCTCTCCATTCATTGTCAGAGCAGAAGGGGAAAGAGCTGCTTTAGGAAAGCCAGATTAACCTGGACCCAGGGATCAGCAGGGCTGGGCTGGAAAGGTGCCAGGGGGCATGAGCAGGATGGACGTGGGGACAGGCACAAATGGTCAGTACTTCAGGGTGAGAGGCAGCCAGTGAACTGCAGCTCTCCTCTCCTGCTGTTTCCACTTGCCCCAGCCCAGCTCACCCATCACATATACACACACGGACATAAGTACACATGCACACACTGTCAGGTTCACACACACCACATGTACACATGCACACACACACACACTCCCATGAACTGACAGGCACAGAAGTCAGGTTTATTCCAGGCTATTCTGGGTTTGGCCTGCCACTTTGCAGACCACTCCTTTTTTATCCTGATTGCTCTCTGGGCCAATTTGTTCATTTGTCGTGAACTCTTACCTAATACTACCTCCAGGTGGTTTCAGAATCCAGCCACCTCCCACCACCTCCACTGCTTCCACCCCGGTCCAAGCCGCCCTCACTTCTTGCCTGGGTTACTACAACAGACTCCTGACTGATCTCCCTGCTTCCACCCTTTGCCTTCTATAGTCTCTTCACTCACCAGTCGGAGTATCCTCTTAAACCTCAGTCAGCTCAGAGCCCCCGAAGGCCCTTTGTGGTGTGTGCCACTCTCACCTCGCCTCCACTATCTCCCTAATCATCTTTGGTCTACCATCCTCTCCACCACCACCCTGCCCCCATCTCTGGTCTCCTTGCCATACCTTAAACCTGCACACAAGGGCCCACCTCAGGGCCTTTGCACATGCTGTTTACCCCCCAGGAATAAATGAGCGCAGAGAGGTGAGATTTGATCTGGGCCTTCGAGGGAAGAAGGCACAGGGTTCTCCTTCATGGGGAACTAGTGCAGAGGTAAAAGGTCATTTGCCCTGAGTCAAGTGCTTTTCATCTTGCATTTGCCTTTTGTTCTCATATTTGTTACTATATTCACTTCCACCATAGTGTTATATTAGCAACAGAAAAGGAGATATAATCTGAGTTTTACAGATGAGGGAAAAGAGGCAAAGTCAGGCTTTGCAGCTGCCTCACATCGCAGGCTGGGGTCGGTCAGCACTCATTCTGATAAGCCACCTTAAAAGGCCAGCACTGCTTCTCACTTGACAGGTCCTCCTTCTGAAGCTGAGAGGTGGTCCTTAAGCCCTGAGGATTGGCTGTTAGTTACTGAGCATCCCCCCACCACCTGGGCTCACAGCTGGCACGAACACAGACCAAGATGCTGCAACAGAGCCTCCCTATTCAAACTGCTCCTTCTCCTAGTGGCATCTTCATGGATGGAAAAGGGAGCGGGGTCTTGGTCTCCAGAGAAGAATTCAAGGATGGAAGATTCTCAGTGGGTAGCCTTTGGGGGGTGGTGAATGTGATGGACACATCCCTCAAGAAGACCTGGTGGCCCCAGGCACCAGAAATGAGGTCGCAGGCAGCCCTAGGCTGTCAGCCTCTCCAGGATAGCCTCAGCGGCAAGGGCTTTCTCAAAGTCACGCCCTTCCAGGGGCATCCCACCTCCAGTGACTAATGAAGGCAAGACTATAAAGGCCAGGCTATTTCAGCCTAATATAGGACAACTCCAAGGAGCCACCTCAGCTCCCGAGCTCCCCGAGGAATCCCCCAGGCTGTGGTTGGGCTTGCATGGTGGATCGACCTCTGCAACAGGGAATCTACCAACGAGTTTCTATCTGGAAGTGCTAGGATGTCCTGGATGGGGATGGGGTGGTATGATCTCCAGGACAGGAGCTGGCACAGACGCTGGTTCTGCGAGAGCCTGACCTTTCCCCATGACAAGACTCAGAGGTGCCTGTTGCCATGGCTCTTGAGTCTATTCCCTTCTCCATCCTGCTCCCTCCCTCTTGTGGGGGAGGGGGGGCACCCTCATCCTTTGTTTTGTAAGTTTCCCCCAGGAAGCAGAAGATATTGTTTACCAGCACAATTCATTGGAACCCATTGTTCCCACTACAGAGCCAGTTAAACAAAGACAGGGCAGGGTAATAATTATCTCTCCAGATGGCAGCCAGCAGCAAGCCCAGGGGGAATTGGATTTCTCAGCCCGACCCTATTGGGGCTCCTAGGAAACATTTTATTCTTTCCCTCAACCTCCCCAGATCAACTCAAGATAACGCTGATCACTGAGAAGTTGTCCTTATTATACGAGGGAGTTAGATGGAATGAATAAACCAAATACTGGGCATCTATTCTATTCCTCCATCACGCTCTTGGCTGTAGGGCCTGAGGCAGCTCACTTCCTTTCTCTTGTTCAGTTTCTTCATTTGTAAGAGAAAATAATAATGGATGCCTGTTCCAGTAAGAAGAATGCTTTCAGCTGCAAGTAACCAAAACATCTCAATTCACATTGCCGTAAGTCATAAGGAAAGTTGTCATCTTACTTAGCAAAGTTTTGGCTCAGTGATGTCATCAAGGCCCTAGTTTCTTTCCCTTTCTCAGCTCTGTCTTACTCAGTTTAATGTCGTTCCCTTCATGTTCACAGTGTGGCTACCAGTGGAAAGCAGGGCTTCGCTTCCTTGTTCCCATCCAGCAGGAGGAAAGAAGAACTGTTTCCCTAGATGGGACTCTTGTCCTTGTCTTCAATCTGATTGGGCCAACTTGCCCATCCTTAGACCTGTAACCAGTGCCAGAGGGCTGCCAGTTTCCAGTAGCTCAGGGTCATGAAGATTTTCCTCTGAAGCTGGGGTTTGTGCCAATCATGGTTCAAGTCTGAGAGAAGGAGTAAGGAGAATGAATGCTGGGTAGACTACTCACAGTGTCCTCCACACGTCCCATCGAGATCACAAACACAGGAGTGTAATTTCTTTAATTGAGTAACCATTTGACTCCTCCAGGTGATGTGCAGAATGAAGTTGTGAAGCCGCCTGCAACTGGCAGGTATTAATAAAAAAAGCAAAGTGAGAAGACTGAATAAGTCATTTGGAGCCTTATTTATTGTCTTTCTTCTGAGGCACTGGAATCTTTATTCCAATCCATCTGATATGGGATATTCAGGGTACCTGCATTTCAGGGTCTTCATGTGATTTTCCCAGAGCAGATGTTCCTGGCTGCCCATTCTATAGACAACCACATAAGTGTCACCCTCTACCAGGTAATATATTCAGGAAAGATGACCCTCCTTCCCAGGCCATCAAAGAGTCTATCATGATGAGGCCAGGGCTGGGGAACGTCTGGCTCAAGGGCCATATAAAGCCCAAGAAATCATTTGGTCTGGCCCTGCCAAGGCAACCACAGACGGGACTCAAAATTCGATAAATCTAGGAGCTTTTTTCATTGCAACATAAATTTATATTAAGGGAATTATATTAAGCGAATGATGTTATAAATATCCAAATGGCCTTGGCAGAAAAAAAGGTTCCCTACTCCTGGTCTAGGTCAGTCACAGTTGTCTCAATCCCTTTGCCATGGCTGATTTAGGGGGAACATTTGAGCCAATTTTGGCCAATGGGACCTGAGAAAAAAATCCACTGGGGAACTTCAGCTAATACAGTAAATGGTAGGAGCCCCTGTTGCAGTTCATTTGTCAAGGAGAGAGGTCCACTGAGGGTCTCCTCCAGTAACAACACCCAATGCCCTGTCTTCTGAGCATGTGACACACACACAGACTTTTTTGCCCATCACTTCTCAGGAGGCAAGGAATCTGGGACAAAGTCTCAAGGCCCTTCCCTGAAACCAGGCTCCTCTTCTGCATTATCAGATTCTCCCTCTCTCCTCTTCACCTGTATTACCCCAGGTTGCCTCATCTTTACCTTTAGCCCCAGGTATGAGTGGGAGGGGAAGCAAGGTTGATGGAAGCCGGCTACATTCCAATTAAATGATATTCTCAAAAGCTGAGGGCTGATAATTACACATCCAGCACAAGTTGCCTTAAAGACATCCACAAAGGCCTAATGTCACTAGAGAAAAACTATAAGGTACATCTGGACCCTTATGACACTCTAACTTTCAAGGAAACACAAAGATGAAATTGCCTAATAGGGAATCATTTCATAGACACTGGTAAAGTCCCCTCACCTCTTCATTCTCTGGATTCCTGCTCTCCAGGCCAAATCCAACCTTAGGAACTTTCTGGGCCCAGCAGGCTATAATGAGCCCAACTGAACTTAATGAGCTTGTCATTATTCATCCCTGCCAACAGCCAAGAGGAAAGCACGGCATGGCAAAAATTTTACAGATATGCACATACGCTAACTAAATAATAATAAATATTTCTTGACTCAGGTAGTGCCAAAATCAACCAACCATGTGCCCCCTGGAGGCATCTGACAGGAGTAAGACGGGGAAGAGGGAATGGCTTCCCCACCCCAAAAAGTGGGATGTAATTGGAAATGTTCCATGTTCCTGGGCTCAGTATCATCAGCCCTAATTTATCATCATCTTCATATATTCTTATATAAGTAGTAATACAGATCACCCCAGCCAATTAATCAATCTGTAATTAGGAACTGACACGAACATTTACTACCATCAGGCATAATTTATATGATTACAGATGATTAAATAAAATGTAATTGAGTGAACAGGCAATTTGTTAAGCACATCTAGGCGCAGCCATGTCACCTAGGGCTGGAAGCACCCTGACTCCCCTTCTACAAGGGGTCAGGAAGCATGCTCCTGGGACTGGACGCTTCGGTGGTCAGAAGGGGGTGCTGAGAATGACCCACATTCCCAAGAGGGCCCTGATGGGGTCGGGATGGGAAACCAAGCCCACTCCAGACCAGTTCTTGGGCCACTTTAATGTCTGAACTTTTTAACAAAAGGGCAACCTAGATTTTCAGAACTCCTCAGGCTAGGAAGAAGAAGGAGAAAGAATGTTTAAATTGCATGCCTTAGAGCAAAACTGTGCATAATATTTCCCTTCTGGTCCACTCACCCCAGAATCTTGCCCACTGGTCATCTTGAAAGACACCCACGACTCATCAGCACCAATCCATTTCTAATCATGAGGAGGGTTTAAACACAAAGTCCGCACTTGGCAGGAAACGCCCCCACTCCTGAAAGGGAAATTTTCCATGACATCAAGGGACAAATTCCGACTCTGACACTTAACCAGCTGGGTGGCCTTTGCCAAGCTGCTTCCTCCCATCCTGAATCTTAGATTCTTCCTGTATAGCATGAGAAAATAATAACAAGACCTACCCCACTCCACAATGCTATTGGCATCGTAGGAGAATCAGTTGGTACAGTTATAGTTAAAATAATAGGTTACTTTACATGCAGTTTGGGGGAATTTTTTTTGAAAGATGAAACTATGAAGACATTTGTAAATACTCCTAGAAAAGCATGAAGTAGAGAAGCCACTTTTAAAAAAATTCTTCCGTCATAGGCCCAGTGCATGAATTTGTGCATGGGTGGGGTTTGGCCAGGGAGAGGGGACACAGGCGGTTGGCTGGCCTGCCTGCTGGTCAAG
>NW_006288179.1:846350-867198 GCF_000327345.1 Myotis davidii | reverse complement strand
ATATATGGTTGTAAAGTAAAGAGAAAATTTCTTAGAACAAATATTCCTGAATATAAACTCATGCTTTTCGTCTTAGCATCCTTGTGACAGTTTAGACCAGTGATTTATACCAGGATTTGGGAGAGAGGATGGCCAGAGCCTTTTCAACTTAAGCACACCCCTCCCTCCACCAAATCCTGATCCCTTCTGCCCTATATTAATCTTTGTATCTGTTGATGCAACCATTATACTGAGCATTTGGGGGCTTCCTTTCTTGGTAACTTCTGGCTCCAGCTGGCCACACAACAAAATCAGTCACATTATCTTCTCTTTAGCCAAGCATGCCCTTCTCTAGCTTAATCACTCATTTACTCATCCGATTTGATTCCAAATAAATGTTAACTGTCTCCAACCAAGTTCCTCTGCTTTGAGGATATGCAAAAGAATATCCTACCATCCCTGAATATACTTGCTAAGAGAAATAGACACTTCACTTTCAAGTAAAATTCATATGTGACTTCCCCTTTAACTATAATAGCCACAGAGTGCTATGTATTAAATTGTACCCCCCTCCACATCCCCAAGTCATATGTGGAAGCTCTAGTCCTGATGTGATGGAGGTGAGGCCTTTGGGAAGTGATTAGGGTTAGATGAGGTCATGAGGTTGGGCCCTCATTATGAGATTAATGCCCTTATTAAAAGAGGAAGAGACAGGAGATCTCTTCTCTCCGCCCCCATGTGCATGCACCAAGAAAGGCCATGGGAGGACAGAACAAGAAGACAGTCATCTGCCAACCAGAAACAGAGTCCTCGCCAAACACTGAGTCTACCAATGACTTGATCTTGGACTTCTCAGCTTCCATAACTCTGTGAATTAAATGTTTACTGTGTAAGTCTCACAGTCTATTGTATTTTGTTATAACAGCCAGAACTGACCAAGACAAAGAGCTGTCAATTACTAACTCTGTCCAATGAATAAAAAGTAACTGTGACCCGATGTCCTCTGGATCACAGCTATGTGCTCCTGGGAAGATCATTTAAGTTTATTAACAGCCATCCTCCCTTTTCCTCCTACACACAGGGTGGTGGGATTCTAAGAGTTTTTGAGAGATTTATTTTTATCCATCATGTGGATAAAAGACATTAATGAAACCATTTGCGACTTCAGGAACTGGGCTCCACCCACAGAAGCCAAGAGGAGGCAAGCATGAGTGACTGTTGATTACTAAGCATCCTCTTAGCAAGGGAGCATCAACGGACTTTTTTGTTGGGCATTAAGTGTGTGGGAAGTAGGGGAGTGCCATCTATGCATAAAAGTCACCCCAGCTTTCTTACACAAGGCAATTCCTGAAATCACTTTGTGAAATATAGACCGCCCCCTCCCCCACTTGACTACCAGCTGGTCCAGCCCTTGGACATATAGCCCCACATTATGATGACTCTGACAATGTGGGTCAGCACAATGTTTAAACTCTTAAGTGGAACCACTAATCTCCATTAATCTGACTGTAAAGATGGGACATAATGCTTAATACAAAAGCATAAGAGTTGGTAATGCATATTTCTCTGATAGGCTGCCTTAATACACACCAACTCCTGCCCAAGGGGCAGGGTCTTCGGGGTTGCATCTGACTATTCAAAATCTATGCCTGAACCTTCCTGGAAATCTCTTCATGCAGGAGGATCAGGACTCGAGGGGAGTGTCCACCATGAGGCCCACAAAGGCATTCATTCTGTGGGCCTTCTGGCATCTCAGGCCTCCACCCACTACTATTTCCTCTTTCAAAGGGGCAGCACAACAGTGAATGGGTGCTGAGTTTGAAGCTTGACAGAGCTGTGATCCTGTCACTGGCCCAGATAGATGGTCATAGGCTGAGTGGACAAGTAGGTACAGTAGATGACACTTTGGTTGGCACACTAGGGAAACACAGTGGGGTTCTCTTCCTGTTGGGGGGCACTTTGGCACCTTGGGAAGTCTCAACTACAGAACAAGTGCTGCCCGTTTTCCTCATCCCTGCCGCTCTGGGTCAGTGTTTCTCCAACCATGGTCCATAACACCGCCTGCAAGAGAATCACTAAAGATGTGGTTTTAAATGGACATCCCTAGGCCTCTCCCCAGGCCTATGAGTGAGAATCTCTCAGGAGGAGATTCAGAAAAACCACATTTTAAGCAAGCTCTATGAGTAAGCCTTAAGCACAAAATGTTAGAACCACTAATTAAATTTTGTAAAGGTGTTATAGAAACCCAGGTTTAAAAGGGGTGGGTGGGCATGCATTAGATAATATAGCCCCCTAGCAGTGATTTTGGGCCCAAAATTCCCATTGTATGGTTACCAGGCATGTTCTTAAAACTAAAGCATATGTGTCAAGTAAAAAAAATTGTATACAGACCCAGGACATAGAGAGGCTATGACATCTATTTTTGAGGCACTATGCCTATATTATCCCTCTTGTCCTATGGAAGTAATAATGGCTAAAACTTATTGAAAAGTTTACAATGTGGCTAGTGCCATTCTAAATGATTCATATGTATTATCTTGATAAATTCTCATAACAATTCTATAAATAGAACTTAATTAGTCCTCCTGGGTGGACAGCGAAAGGCTTCAGAGAAGAGGTGACATTTAACTGGGCTATGGAAGATTGGTGGAAATATGTCATCTTCCATACCTCACTTGTTAATTCAACTGCCACCAGGAAGGATCCTCACTGCCTTTTTATGCCCGAAGTCTCCACCTAGAAATGAGGGAACAGTGTCTTGGTTAGTGTTGATGGCTCATTGACAACATAAATCTTAAGACTGACTATATGAGTGCCTGAATTGTAAATAACCATTGAGGACTCTTGTCCTAACCCAAAGAATGACCTCTTTCAAAGAATTTCAAGAGGCTGGCTGCTCACTCTATGCACAGGCAAAGCCACCTCTGCTCTGGGGCTGCTGATGGACCTGAGCTGTGCCAGGAGCCAGAAAAATCAAGGCTCAATTCCTGAACATTAGAAAAATTCACACTGTATGGTGGCTATTGTCTCCCCCTGCCAGGCCCAGGACCTCTCCCCAAGCCAAGATGCCTGCCCCCCGCCCTTTCTGGCAACAAATCCAAATCCTCAGCAGCTCTAAGATGAACCAGTAATGGCTCTTTCCTCTTGGCCACAGCAAGGTCAGCAGCAACAGTCACCAAGGATGGGTTTGTGACCTAAGGAAGTGTCCATCAAATCCCACCCTGGGGTTTTCCTGGAAGAAAACACTAAAAAGTTGTGAATCTAGAGCTCCCCAGGGCCAAGTCCTCCTCCCGTGGGGAAATCTGTCTGCATTAAAGAGTGAAGTCAAAGAGGAATGAGAGACAGAGACAAAAGGGAAAGGACAGAGAGAGATTAAGTACCTGAGGCCAACTCCAGTCTTGCCCTTTGTATAATCAGACTATACAAAGGGCAAATAAACTTGTTTTAAGATTTAAACTAGTTCAAGATGAGTTTCTAAGTTACCATCAAAAAAAAAATCCTGATGCATGAGATACATCTCATCTCTTCACTTAATCTGGTCTCCTATGGACACAAGGATGATAATGACTTGGATGCCTATCAAGGTTTGATGTCCTTGCATGCATTTATCATGTTGTCTTTCTGGGTCTACTATGGACAAGCACTTCGTCAAGGACTAAGGACACAGGAGTGAACAAAGCAGTGCTCATGGAGCTCATAGTCCAAATAATCAAACCAATAAGTGCTTAAAGTTCAATTTTGTTAAATGCTACAAAAGATAATGTATTGCATCACTTGAAACAACAGACTGATATGACAGATTTTACTGTGCCCATTTTATAGGTGAGGAAAGCGAAGTTTGCCTAATAGACACAATACTATTGGAAATAGAACCTAAATCCTAATCCAAGGATTTGACTACATTTGACTGATTAAACAAACAATAGAAAAATGTTACAGAATAAGAGATTTTTTTATAAGAGGCATAATGTCAATCCAAAGTCATGTTCTGTGAAATCAATTTTGTAATGTCCAACATTTGGTGTCAGTTTGATAACAGGACGAATCCTTCCTTGTACTTCACACAGCTGACAACCACCCTTCCATTGAGAAAACAGTGTCCAACTCTGCTGGGGTTTCAAGTATCATCTGTGCTTTGCCTTTGTACCAAACACAGCATCATTATCGGAAAAACTATCAAATGCATTCATTCTAGTTGTGAAAAGGAAACTATTTCTAGCATCTACCAGCTATATAACCAGATGAAAGAGACAAGTGGAGTTTTGTTTTGATTTTTAATTAATAGGCTGGTTCTATGGAAGTCATTAATGCAAACTATTTAGCAAGAGAGACTGATTTTTCATTCCTGGTTGGCATTCCATAAAAAAAATTTTCCACTGATTCTTTGACAAATCTATGATTAAGAATCATATCCTTGTTGCCTGTAGAATGTTCCCTGGTTCACTGATTGCAAAGGCAAGGATGTGCTTGGCTCTGAGGGGAAGCTAAAACTGGCTATACAGAGGAGGGCCAATCTGGGCCAGACCCGTATATAGTGGAAGCCACCTCAGGTTATTGAGCAAGGCCATAGGATGATAAAGGTGCTATTTGCTCAGCCTGGTAGTGCATTCAGTCTTCTGCCATGACCACAAAGCTAAATTGCTAACTAGAGGACGAATACCTTGGCGATGGGGATACTTGTTACCCACCCGAACCCCCAATTTTGTAACTTATACACAGAAAGGGCTTCACAGATGCAAGTGGAATGTAGGTGACAAGGGCTGAGGGCTGGGAAGGGTTTTATGAAAGATGCTGATTTCTTTGCCCTAACCTACCATTATAAAGTATAGTGTGTGTGTATGGGGGGGGGGGGGGGGAGGATGGTTCTAGCTCATAAAAAAACAAATGATTTTTGTATATTTCTTACGTTATTATATATAGGAGGTAGGTAGCCTTGGATTCATTTCTTTTTTCTTTTTTCCTTTTTTTTTTCTTTTAGAGAGGAAGGGAGAGATAGAAACATTAATGATGAGAATCATTAATTGGCTGCCTCCTATACGCCCCCTACTGGGGATCAAGCAGACAATCTGGGCATGTGCCTTTGGCCTGAATCGGACCTGGGACCCTTCAGTCCGAAGGCCAACGCTCTATCCACTGAGCCAAACCGGCTAGGGCTGGATTCATTTCTAAATGGAATTTGTCAACCAAAAATCTCAAATGGCACTTACGGGGAGCAAACAGTTTTTAATGTCTTAGTTGGTTTCAGATCATGAGACTGGGGTTCCCCACCAGACACTATGGGATGTTGTCCGGAACTTTCTGTGCTTAACCTGTTCTGGTAGCACAGGTCTTGCCAAACTTGAGACTAACTGGCACTGGAGCCCGCAGCACTCCCGAAGGAACCCGGAGGGGGCTCATCACGCCGACGTGGGGTGGGCTAGGAGCCGGGTACCTGGGGTCCACTCGCTCAGCACTGGCCGCGGCCCAGCCAGTTCACCTCTCTCAGTTCCTTTCATCCGCAGGAGCAGGGGACAGGCTGTAGTCAGTCTCCAAGGTCCATTTCAGAAGTTTATCAGTGCAGATCATTCACAGTTAAAAGCACTCTTCCCACACATTTTCAATGGGGATTCCACATCAAACCTTACAGAGGGGCGTAAGCGGAAGATGCCTCTCCAGGAATTAAAATGCACGTGTGGAAAGGTGGGGCGGGAGGGGCGGGCAGCTCCCGGAGCCCCTGAGCCACAGCCCACCATCGGCCGTCTGCATTTCACTGCCTCCGCAAGCAGTGAGCTCAGGTTTGAAGAGGCGATGGGTAAGGGCCCTCCAGGGAGCTCCGCGCTGAGGGCCCCCAGCTCTCTCATGGCCGGGCCAGGATTGAGTTAAGAATTCTCCAGGTAGGGAATTCTTTGGAGATGACCTGTTTTAAGTTTTTGGAAAGTTTCCCCTGAGAAAACGATGCTCTGGGAACTAGACTGCCAGAGTTGGGGGGGGGAGGGGCTGGGTGGGAGGGACACTTAACTACTATATCTGGAAGGAAATAATTTGTCCTGTTCACACACCCCTCCAGCCCCCATGTCCACCCCCAGTCTCACTCCCACACCCACACGGACGCCACCTTAGAACAGGGGTCCCTGAAGAAGAGGGGTTCCGTTTGTTTAAAAAGTCCCCTTCCCTTGGCCATTCATCATGCCTCTAAGAGCGTTTATTAATGCCCTGTCAATGGCTGGGGGTGAAGGCAGCCTGTCAGCTCTCCTCCCTCCCCGTTAGCTGTGTGCAAACACTGGTGATTAAGCGCCAGATTTAACATCCTCATGAATATTTAAGAGGCTGTTTTTTGAAAGTTTCCTGTCCTTTTACACTAATAGCCCCATTAAAACCTGTTTACAAGCCAGTCAAGAGAGTAACTGCATGCACTTAAAACATGAGAGTGCTCCCCCAAGAGGGGCACGTGACCTGGGAGGATCAATACGCTGCTTAAAGTAAGACTGTCTGCCCGCCCCCAGCGGAGCCCAGCCCCGCCAGGGCCGCGCAAAGGAGCTGGAAGGGACCCAACTTGTTAATTAGGCCAGTGGGTGTGCGGGAGCAAGCCCTGGCTAGTGGGCTCCCCGCTGCCCTAGTGGGTGACCCCAGCTCCAGGGACTTTAGAAAAGCGGCCCAAGTGATGTCACCAGCAGCCTACCCGGGGCCAGCAAGGAAAGGAAGTTTGTGTATGGACAAGCTCCTCCCTCCCCACCCCGCCCTCGCCCTCCATAGGCCACCCTGGATTCTGCTTCTGTTCCACAGGTCCATCACGTGACTGTCCTGCAAGAAGGTAATAAGGGCTTAGGAAAGGGGGGCGGTGGGGGTTGAGAATTCCCAAAAGCTTTAAGGTTCCAAAATGATGAGAGGTGACTTTGTGAGGGAGATATCAGGAATGGGGTGGGTGACTGGTTTCCCCATCAGCACCCGAGGCTGCCTTTCCTGTAGTTAGAGAAGAAGATAAAAGTGTGGAAATCCACCTCCTCTTTGAAAGCAGGGGGACAATTACCTAAAGTTGCCTCCTCCTCAGTTATCTGCAAATGAATGGGTACACTGGTAAACAGAGGTAGGGGGCTTTGTGGGCACAGTCTACTTCCTTTCCCAGCTCTCCAGCACAGGGCACTTCCAGGAAAGGGCAGGTTTGTGGGATGTCCCTCCTCCAGGCACAGGAAACTCAAACACTAGATCTGCTTCCGCATCATTGCCTGAGCCTGTGCTGAAAGAGCCCAAGAATCTTCTTTAGAGCTAGGAGCATGTCCCAAACTTCGCCGTCTGAATTCTTACTCTTAGCAAAGTTCACCATGTGGAACACCTGTTCCAACAGCATTGTGGGGCCCCTCACAATGCAGGCCAGGACTGCTCTACTTTGTATCTGGCATATGGCCTGGCCCAGAGATGAATTTTCCATTCTCCTGTAATGGAACGCATGCATGGTGTTGCGGTATTCTAGTATATCTATGTAGAGTAATAATGTAATTGTAGCAATACTCACTGGTCTGGAACAGAGTACTCTAGGAATACCACCTCTCCAGAGATTCTACAAGAACCAAAAGTTAAGCCAAAAGGCTTCTGAGCAGTCAAAATAAATATTGCAAGATAAACACACTAAAATTTAAGTGTTTTACACATCAGGCCTGTATTCCAACTGGTTAATGACATTTTTAATATGATGCTAATCAGTTTGGCTCTCTGTATCCTTCGTCGATTAGAAAGAGGAGGGAGAAGCTGGAGACACACGCTGACAATAGGGAGAAGTCATAGCTCAGGACATTGACTGAGAATAAAAACCCTCAGAAAACAAGTCAAGAGCCCCAACACCACAGCAGTCAAGGTCAAATAGCTTTCCACACCTCCACGAGCCAATAAAGACAGTACTAAGCTATAACGCTCATGTGTAATGAAGTAGGAAAGGGTGTGACACAATTCTATTTAAAGTCCATCTATCAGAGTTAAAATTTTTATAGTTAGGGAGCTTAAAAAGCTAAGCCCTCTGCTATCCAGAAAATTTATCTCCAGAATAACTCATTTATCCTCTGCCTTTTTTTTCTTTCACTATATTCATATTTCATGTTTCCACCGAAGAGTATTCAAGAGGCAAGACACATGTATAAACTAGGAAGATAGGATGCCACAGCGAGAAGCTGGTTTCGTGAGTTCACAGCCTATGGGCTGCTGGGGCTGGGTCACATGGGCTCAGGAGGGCTGAGTCTTCCTATTTCAGGAATTTTGTGAGCTAGGTTCCAATACAGCCATTAAATTACATACACTTAAAATCAAAGAAGTTATACCAAAAATGAAAATAATAAACACTCAAAGTTCCTCACTTCTTACCCATTTTACTAGATTGTACTATTATCTCTGCTCTTGTCATTAATTATGTCTATTGTGTCTGGATGGTGAAAATGCCTCACTATGGTGCTGCTGCCCATGTCTCCCTACTCCACGTTCAGTGCCATCACTTGGCAGCTTGAAATGGCCATGGTGGGAGTATTTACACTACAGATATTGGCAAATGCGACAGAGTTAGTTTGTTTCTGCCCTCTGTTGGTTTGTTTCTCCCCTCAGAAAAGTAATTGTTAAACCACTGTTCATAGCACACACACCACAGGTTGCTGAGACTTAAAGTGTGGATTCCTGAACAGGAAGGGGAAAGTTGCTGTGTGCAGGGAAGTGAAAAGGGCAGTGGACTGGTTTTCAGGTGACCTCTAGCTGTGTGACCTCGGGCAAGAGGTTTCCTCTCTCTGGGCCTCCCTTTCCCCATCTATCAAATGACTGGATTACACTAGAGAATCACTGATACTGTGATTCCTTGTTTATTTTCAAGTCAGACAAGCTAGGAGGTACACCATTTGGGCCGGGGTAGGTAGGTGAGAGGCAAGGACTTAGATACACAGCACTTCCTCTTGTTTCCTAAAAGCTGCCCCAAAGAATGTAACAGCATGTGGTAGAGCAGCCAAAAGGACCCAGACCAGATGGATTCAGGCACCATTTACTTTCCCTCTTCCTTCTGCCTGCAACTTGTCATTAACACCGTCAAAGCCATTTCTGAAATTCAAGGCTTCTCTAAATAATAAAAGCCTCAGTATTACAATCCAGAGACACACAGAGTGATGCCTGAAAAATGAAAAGGCTCTGGAGTCAGAAAACTTGGGTTTGGGATCTTGAAATGCCAACTCCTTTTTACTGCTTGTGCAGCCTTTAACAAGTTAAACATCCTCAAGACACGATTTCCAGTTCAATGTGAACAATTCCTGGTAGCGCAGCCTTTCCTGGGAGACTTTTTGGTGGTACTTATCCAAAGTGTCTATCTTATGACTTAGCAATCTTTCTCTTGAGTTTGTATCCTAGAGGAATTCCCACCCAGGCCCATCAGCAGGGGCCAGGATGTGTGTGCAGTTGGAGGCCATCAAGGTCCCCACTAGAGGGCATAGATGAGTAAAACATGATGGACCCGCTCAATGGAATATTATACAGCATTTAGAGGCAAGGGAGTAGATACATAGAACAACATAGATCACTCTTGAAAAGATTGCGTGAAGTGGAAAAAGTACAAAACAGAATGAGATCTACAGACTATTACCACTTATGTAGATGAAAATTTGCATGCACTTTAAGCAAATATATATTTTACATGTACACATATAAATAAAAAGGTAGACATCACTAAATTAAATGAGTTGCTTTTGACATTATCCATTCTGACCCCTCTGTTCTTGAAACCCAGAGTGGGAAAACGATTTTGCCTATGATTCTGCTTTGAATTAGCGACAGCCAAGACTAGAACCATCAGAGTTTCCAGAACTGCCCCTCCACTCACAGGTAGGTTGGTGGAAGTATTATTTAGCATTGCTAAAGAACTTCATATTTGCAAAGTGCTTTATGCTCATCTATTATTCATGCACTAATGAGAATACTTAGATTGTGCCTTTTCTCCAAGGAGCTCAAAGCACTTTGTAAATGTTAACTCATTCACCCCCTATGTCCCAATGGGACAGACAGAAATCCTCACCCCGTGGCTCTGCACTTGGTAAAGAGTAAGCCCGGCAAAGGCAGCAGACGTGATGGAAAGGAGCCTCAGAACCAGGGACTTCCACGTTCCTGTCTCTCACTGTCTTCTATCTGAATGGTGCTCCTAGTACTGGAATAAAAGACCTAGAGTCCAATGAGATATTTCTCTGAGGCTGAATGGCATGTATGATAGTTGAAGAAAGGGGCTTAAGTTGTAGGGAGACAGGGGAGAAGGAGAATAAAGTTAGAAGGAGCATTTTCTAGCCATATTTTAACAGCTAGCATTTCCTGAGCGTTCATGATGCACCAGACTCAACTCCTGAGTCATCACATAAGAGGCCTGTGATGAACGACACAAGATAAATTTACGCACTAAACTGAGCTTTGAGCTAGAGAGCTCTGGAGAGTTGGGGACTGGAGAAGGCTTCATGGAGAAAGTGACATCTAAGCAAGGCCTGAAAGGTGGTCAGATGTGGCCAGAAAGAGAAGACATTTCCATTGAGAGAACACATGGAACCAACAGAGGGCAGTGAGTGTGGGCAGCGAGCATAGGCAGGAGAGGAGGAAGACCAGCCTGTTAGGAGCAGGTGGGTTGTTATTACATTTTTTTTGCCAACCACAGAAATTCCCTCAACTCCTTGAAAACCAGCCTTTGGCATAGAATGTGCATCCAGCTATTCAATAGTAACCCCAATTCCAAGGAATCATTTCTCTACCCCATTGTTCACTAACAGAAGAGTAGGGGGTTCAACTGGGGTGTCCTCTTTTAATGACTACTAACTCACCAAGCAAGATTCATAACTTGAGTTGGAAAACCTGGGAATCAATAAATAATGCGATCTAAATAGTAGTAACACTTCTGGTACTGCAGTAATTAGAACATCAAACACTAATAAAAAACTGTACAGTCAATTAGCAGTAGTCATAAACGTCTAAGAACAAAGACCCTATGTATTTAATACAACTAACATAATTGCCACATAGAGATAGGAAACTAAAGAGGAAGATGGTTAGAAAGTGAAATTTCTTGCCACCATAATGTCAGCTCAGAAGCTGAAACTGTTTTCCTGGTTCTTTGTGGACACAATTACTTTTTATAGTACTACCATTATTATACAATCTCTACTGTCAATATGAGAATGTTTTATTTCTCATCAGTAGGTTACATTTCCTTAAGAAGCCAGAAAATTTAGAATTCTCTGGTAAAGCTACAATCTAAACTCCATATCATTTTCTCATCCTGGAGAACAAACTCATACAACACATAGACACAGACACACACATCTACTGGTTGCTGGTTTTATGCATAGCCACCTATCTAGCATAAGTTGAAGACCTTAAGAACATTCCTCCCCAAATCACTCAAAAGGATTTCCCTCACTAACCTTACAATGCTCCATCTTAGGGCTCCTTGATAAAAAAGGATCCCAGAGGAACAAAGCACCCCCATGCAGTCTTCTTACAAAAAAAAAATCCAATTTTATCTGACCACAACTCTAGATTTAATGATCAAATTATAGGAAATATACCAGAGAGAGGAAACACATTAAATAATACCATAGGGTTGCAGTTAGAAAAACCCAAACTGAAAAGTTCTGTAGGACAAACAACCTGGTTTCTTCAACAAACAAATATCAAATATAAGGGCTGGGAGGGGAATCTGTAGATTAACAGGTAAACGATGTCCAGCAGTCACACTACTTAGTATTTACCCAAAGGGGTTTGAAAACTTAATGTCCACACAAAAACTTGCATACCATGTGTATAGCAGCTCTGTTTATAATTATAAAACTTGGAAGCATCCTATGCCCTTCTTAGGTGAATGGGAGAATGAACTGCTCAAGCTAGAGATGGGCTTGACCCCCAATTCCAACCTCCCCAATCCCTTCCCAAGTCTTCTTGAATCTCATCCCTAGTTATTTCTCCCATTGTCTCTCCACCCCACTGCCACTACCCGAACTCAGGCCCTAGACAGTGTTTAACTAGTCTCCCTGCCTCCTGACTTGCACCCTTCCAATCTATTCTGCACAGAGTACCAAGGCAGTCTTTCTAAGATGTAATTAGAGCCAGGTCATTCCTCTGCTTAAAGTACCTGGATGACTCTTTATTGTCCTCTAGATAGTATCTGGTTTCCTTACATGCCTTTCAGAGCCCCTGGTGATGTGAGCCCTGACTCCCTCTCAGGCCTCATCTGTTCAACCTCATTCTAAGCTTCAGCCAGACTGAACTTCTTTCAATCCCTTTCAACAGGCCATGCTCTCTCTCCTACAAGCCTTCCAATAAGCCTTTCCTCTTGCCTGGATCGTCTCCCCTCCTCACTTCTCCTAACAGCTCCTGGTCTCTTCTTACATGTCACTTCTTCCTGGAAGACTTCCTGGGAGCCCTGGGCTGGGTTACATGCCCCTCATCTGTGTTTTCAGAGTACTCAGCATTGCCCTTTTTGGTCTGTATTATAATTTTTTGCTCCTCTGCTTCCTTTTCCCCACAGACTGTACACTCTGAGAGGGCAGGAACTGTGATACCCTGGGATATCTCCTATACCTAGCACAATGCCTGGTGCCCAGTACTCAATAAATATTTGCAAACGAATAAAGGAAAAATGGAATCACATGATAATCGGCCAATCTAAGAAAATATGACTCACACTAATTTGAAGAAGAAAAAACTGAAAAATAGGAATGTTGACTTAGTTAACAGTCCTGCCTGGTAGAGAAAGGAAGAAATTGGTGATTTCTCAAGCAGCAACCCTGACACAAAGAATACTTTGTCAAACATGGGAATGGAAGGATGCCCAGGATGGTGAACTGTGGGGGCTGGGGGAGTACCAGTTCGGAGGCCAGGACCACTGGCATCTAGTCTCATTTCTGTAACCACTTGACTGTGTGACCTGAGCCTCCATTTCCTCTTCCATGAAATATACTATTGCACTGTTGGCTTTAACATACTTTGAGTCTATGGCCAAATCAGTAGGACAAACAATCAAATGTCACAAAGAATTTCCTGTTGACAGAAACGTTTCCCCTGTGTCTTGGTTAGATTTCCCCAGACATAGACTCTAAGATAAGGATTTGAATGCAAATTCTTTTTTAAAAATATATTTGTATTGACTTCAGAGAGGAAGGGAGAGATAGAAACATCAATGGTGAGAGAGAATCATTGATCAGCTACCTCCTGCACACCCCACACTGGGTATCCAGCTCGCAACCCAGGCATGTGTCCTGACAGGGAATTGAACCGTGACTTCCTGGTTCCTAGGTCGACGCTCAGCCACTGAGCCATGCCGGCCAGGCTGAATGCAAATACTTGATTTGGGAGATGATCCCAAGGAAGCACCAGAGGGAAATAGTAAAGTGAGATAGGGAAGAGAAGGAAGGAAGCAGAAGTCATCAACCACTGACTACTGTGGGCAAGCTCAGTTATGCTGGCAGACAGTGTAGAACGTGCTACCTATGAGGAGTAGGTAAGCAGGATATACACCTACTTCCATCAGTCTTTCTCTGGGGTAAGGGGTCTACTCCCAAGGACATGAAGACCCCAACACTTCCAGCCTGCAAGGGGAGTCACAGATGCCTACAGCTGGAAGCTGTGGGCTAGGGCACCTACAGCATTAGTGACCGCCTGGGGATTTAACTGGGAACATTGCTACCTCTTGCTTTTTGTCCTACTATTTCCACGGGAGTCAAGTAGAAACAAAATCAAGTCTTGAGATTTGACAACAGCTGAAATCATTCACTGTGATTTTTATTGCTGAAGCCATGTTCATTTGTGCATTTCTTATTCCTGTAAGGCGGGAAAAGGTGCTGATTCGGCACTGCCTGGGTGGCATGGCCTTGGAGGCTGCTGCTGGGATTTCCTGCAAGTGTCAGAGCAGCAGTTGCACATTTCTGTCGCCTGAAGAACACTTCATCATGGTTCTGGGCCCTGCTTTTTCTTTTACAGCTTCAGGGAAGGACTCGAACCCCATCCAATTAGATGTGCACAACTTCAGCTTCTCTCTACCTGCATGCAAATGAGACCCTGAGGAGAAGATTCTTTAAGGTAAAGAAAGGGATTGGGATATTGCCTTGGATTTTTTAAACCTATGCAAGCATCCTTTTTAACCGCAGAGAATCTGATTTTCCCTAAAAGTAGTCCTAAAAAAGTAATCATCAGAAATAAAACTAAATTTTTACTACATCTCTTTATTTTTCTCCTTTTTTTTTTCTTTTTTCTTTTTCTATTGAATTTGGTCCAACAGCTGGATTTGGGGGCGTGTTTCTCCTGTGGTGTGATTGCTTCTCCATGACTCGGATGACCATCCTGGCTGGGTTTTGTTACTCTTCAGTGCATCATTTGGCGCTATGCAGACACAGCTTGAGGCCATTTGGAGGCAGTGACTGGTAACTGCACCAGCAGCAGATCTGCAGATTCTGTCTGAGGCTTGTCTCCGTTTCAAATGCAGGTGACTAAATGACACCTCCCTGCCTCTCCCTCCTCCATCGCCAACACACACACACACACACACACACACACACACACTGTCGTGGGTTTCAGCCAACTCCGTACAGTGCAGCGCTCAAATGAAACTCATCAGAACACTTGGAAATGACAGAGTGAACACCAGGAGCTTGTTTCTAATGATATTTTCAATCACCGAGGATTTCCCTCTAAGCTATGCTTGTCTGGTGTGGGGTTTTTTCAAATTGCTGGAAAGGACATTAATAACATTATCCTTCCCCCAAAATTGGGAAAGAAACTCATTGAAGAGGGGTTGGTAGACTGGGATTGAAACTCTGGGCTCCTCCTTCCCTCTCCTAAAAAGGTCGAACCAGCCAGCCAGCTCTAACATGCTGAGAAGCCAGAAATTTCCCTTCAAAATGATTCATGGTGTTTAAAAACAGAAGCACTGAGTAGCAGCTTTTCATTTGTTTGTTTGTTTTTCTCAACTGCTACTCTCACATCAGAAGGGGCAATGGAGACTGAGAAATCAAAGCTAAAGAAAATTCACATTCTCTCTGAAAACTTGAACGCATCAATGCTACACCGCCCACTTTATTTTCCTTCGTCACCAGCAAGTGGCAGAGTAGATGGTGGAAAGAGTATTGTCCTAGAGCAAGCATGTCAAACTCGTGGCCCGCGGGCCACATGCAGCCCACAATGAATATTTTTGCAGCCCAGCCAATATAACGGTGTGAGCAGTTATGTACAATTATGAAAGGAAATAGGTCTCCTGTCAGATCCAGACTTACTGACATTCACCCTGGGTCAGTTTTGACAGTAATCACTGCGAACAAGATTTGCCCCGAAGTAGGAAAGAGAGTAGCAGAGAAGAGATGCCAAGTGTCAGGAAGAAAACATTAATGTTATCATTGCTCTTGTTCTTTTTTTTTACACTATGCTTTTCTAAATAAACCTACGTTTCTATGAAAATTGAAGCTTTTCTGTTTTTGCGGCCCACATTAATTTAAACCTTGTTTATTCTGCCGAAACCGGTTTGGCTCAGTGGATAGAGCGTCGGCTTGCGGACTGAAAGGTCCCAGGTTCGATTCCGGTCAAGGGCATGTACATGGGTTGCGGGCACATCCCCAGTGGGGAGTGTGCAGGAGGCAGCTGATCGATGTTTCTCTCTCATCGATGTTTCTAACTCTCTATCTCTCTCCCTTCCTCTCTGTAAAAAATCAATAAAATATATTAAAAAATAAATAAATAAACCTTGTTTATTTGGCCCATGTTAGCTTTTGACATGCTTGTCCTAGAGTGTCTGTGGGTCTGGACTCAAGTTCCAATTCTCAGTGGAATTGGGCAGGTCACCTTACCTCTCTGTGCCTCAGTTTCCTCATCTCTAATCCCTGACCATTCCACCTCAATTAATTGATATCTATTAAGTTATATTAAGTGGGTCAGAGACCTTAGAAATTCCAATGCAGTCTAAGGAAAGTCCTTTTACTGACCCACTGGAAATGCAAAGGAGTACCAAGGTGTACATAGGGAAGTTGTATAAAGGTGTGACTGCAGATTGCTGCTAAAAGAAATGAACCCATAAATGAGATTCCCAGTTAGACTACGTAGGTAAGTGAAGATAGAGAGGAAATAGCAGGCAGGGGCTGGGATGGCCCTGCTCAGAATGTAAATTATTTCCCCTCACTATCCACCTATCTAGGATCTGAACAGGTGAGCAAATGACTCTTCTAAGCGTCACTTGCCAGCCTCCTATTTCTGGCAGGGTGGCAGACAGAATGTCCTGAAGGTCCCTATCCATGGAAACATCTGAAATACTAGATGCCATGCAAAAATTATATTTTTAAATGCAGTGCTAAAATGGCACAATTGTAAGAAACACAAAGACATGGAAGACAAAATGAAAGCAAACATCCTGGGGGCTAACTGAGTGCCAAGGCTGGCCTTGGCCTAAGTGTGTCTTCTGAAACCTGAAGACCCTGAGTTTCCAGTCTGATGGCTGCATTGAATATAAGGAGGGAACCCTGACATAAAGGTGGGATCGAATTCTGTGAAAAGACAAAGGATAAATAAATCTGCTGCTCAAAAACAATCAACAAGGAAACTTGTCTATTTCAGCCTTAGCATTGAGTGGAGAAATGTTTTTCAGAATCTATATCTACAAGCTGGCCCTCACACAGTGTTTTGGTCTGAATTCATGCTACTTATGTTGGCCAATAAACACCAAGATTAGGCTCTTATTTTAAATTATCCTGAAAACACGGATGAACTTCAAAAACATTATACTAAGTGAAAAAAAGCCAGCTACAAAAGACTGTGTATCATATGATTCCATTTATATAAAATGTCCAGAAAAGGCAAACCTATAGAAGAAGAAAGTAGACTAGTGATTGCCTGGGGCTGGGAATGCTGAATAACTATAAATGAGCAAGAGACCTTTGGGGAATTGTAGAAAAGTTTTAAAATAGGGTCATGGTGGTGGTTGTACAATACTGTAAACATTCAAAAACTCATTGAATTTTATGCTTAAAATGGGTGCATTTTATGCTTAAAATGGGTGCATTTTATGGGATGTGCATGGCACCTCAACAAAGTTGTTCTTAAAAAATGATCCTGGGGTCCTGGCTGGGTAGATCAGTTGGTTAGAGCATCATCCTGATACCCCAGTGTTGCAAGTTCAATCTCGGTCAGGGCACATACAAGAATCAACCAATGCAGCATAAATAAGTAGAAAAACCAATTCTCTCTCTCTCTCTCTCTCTCTCTCTCTCTCTCTCTCTCTCTCTCATTAATAAATAAGAAAAAAATGATCCTGGGTTCAGTGTCTGGGTAACTACTGGAAGTTTATTTCTCAATCATGAAACACCCATTATAGGGCAACACCAGGTTTTCAACCCAGGCTGATGAAGGAGTTCCAAAATATTTGCAGTGTCATGGCAAAGGGAAAAAGAGATAATGGCAGAGCCTAACGCTTCCAAACAGAAGTGATCTTCACTCATATTTCCAAATATGTAATTGGTCAAAGCAAATCACATGGTCATGGCCGCGTTAGAGTTCCCTGGCATTATGAGGGTACCTTAAAAGAGATCATTATTAGAAATGCTACTGAAGTGTGAACTAGTTGGATGGGGAGAGAAGAGGAAAGCACAAAATACTTGGATAACATACAATACTAGGAATCAGCTTCCAAGAACATCTCAGAGAATGTTGTATGTTATGCTAACAGGGTTAACCAACATTGACACTTATGAAATATTATGGAGCCCATGCCCAAACACCAAGCTATTATGAAGAGTCTCATGGGGCTTAGGTCACTACTGTGTTCAACACATACATTAAGTCCCTTACTGCCGTTTAAAGCTTTCTCCTCTGATTATAAAACTGCAGTGCTGGAATTCCAAATATTTTCATCAGGCCCAGCCATTGAGGGTCATAGGCACAGGAAAATGTTAGGATATGTATCTTGGATACATCAAACTGGAGGCAAGCAATTTACTGACCAGACTCGTCCCTAGGTGCTGAAGTGAATGCCAAAGTATACGACAATCTCATAGGTCAGGAAGACAAGATCTAAACATGTTAAATAATCAACAATTAACACAAAAGCTTACACATAGCAGATAGCTGTGGTCCGTTCCCTGCTCTTCAGGAGGCAGTCATGGGCCACTGGGATACTTGTACTTCAGTTGACAGTTTAAGATGCGCCTAAAACATAAGAAATTAGAGCAAACAAGGAAGAATGTAAATAAATGATAAAGCAGATGGTAGAGAATCCTGGTGCTGGAAGAGATCAGAGGAAGGAAAAGGTACATAGGACTGAAACAGTCATATTAAGGGAAGAGGAAATAGAGCTGAACAGTGAATGATAACCCAAGATTATCCTCAGAAAATAGACTTTTAAATTTTTGCAGAAGGTAGAAATATGAACAAAGCCACTCTTCTCATGAGGTTCCCATGGGACATGATACAGAGAGAAACAAACAAACAGAAAGTCCCACAAAGTAGCCATGTCATCACTACCTCAGTTTAGGCCCCAAATCCCAACACAAAACAAGAGGCCAGGCCAGGTGGCCCACTCTTTTTCTTAAGTTGGTCAAGCCTCCAACTAAAGTAGGTCAGGAAGCCCACTGTTAGTTCCATTTTTGCCAGTGCCCATATGCAACTGCCGAATCTTACTATCATATAGTTATAGAAGAGAGAGCAACGCCCGCCCACCCTGCACCGACCTTTCATGGCACAAGCTCTTCTCCTAGCCTATGCAGCTCTCCCAGCTTCTTCAAGTCTGACCAATGAGATGAGCATTCCTCTTCCTTAAGAAGAAGGTAGGAGTGTAAGGATAACAGACTAAGTCGGGGGCCATACATCGCTGAGTGCAACCACCATCATAAGAGGTTTCCACTGAAAGATGAGAGACAGGCAGGGCTGGCAGCCAGAAGGCACTGTTGAGTCTCTGCTTCCATTGGAGATTATATATATATATATTGATTTCAGAAAGGGAGAGGGAGAGAGAGATAGAAACATCAATGAACCGTGACCTCCAGGTTCTTAGGTCGACACTCAACCACTGAGCCACGCAGGCCAGGCATCTCCATTGGTTCTTAATGGCAGGTGCAATGATTGCTAATAAGACACTCTGCTTGTACTAACCCTGGGTGAAATTGTCAAGTAAATGGTTCTTCTTCTCAGGCCATCCTAATTTATAAGCGGTTCTTGAGTTTAAAGAAACAAATCACCATTAGTAGAATTTCAAGTATCAGTGGGGTGGCAGGGAAATTGCTGGAGCCTCTGATTTCAGAATTTCCACTGGGTCCCACATCCAACACTTTGGGCCTATATAAAATCCTATACATTCTTACTACTTCCTGCTTATAGTCAGCTTTAAAAAAAAAATCTGTGGGATATTCATTGTCTTCCTGGGCAAGAAGTTTAAGATGGAAACTATATCAGCGCCTCCTTCAAGTGTTTATTGCAGTGGAATAGCTCAACTCTCAAATAAGTTCACATCATATGATATAATAATGAAAACTGCTGGTAAATCTGGCCTTTTTATCATCTTAAATACATTTCTATGGCCGGGCTAGCCAGATAAACACAGAATGTGTGTCATCCAAAAGGCAGGGCAGATAGGTACTCCGTTTAGAGTTAATAACGTGCTGTTAAAACTATATGTGTCAAATTACTTCACAGGTAATGCTCATATGTGATATATCATAGTTAGGCCAGTGGTCTGGTCTGAATGTTTATGCCCCCCCCCCTCCCCCCGGAATCCCCAGAAGGGACGGTTTCCTGAGAGTCTGTCAACTGGCATACATTTCTGATCCCCATCGCCGCCCGATGTAGCGACCCTGACGGGGCTTATACTTTTCCTGAGCAGAAAGAGGCCCTTCTCCGGGCAAATGCCACGCGGCGAGCCCTCGGGGGCGCGAGAAGGCGCTGTTGCCGCAGAGCCCAGCTGGGGAGGAGAGGGAGCCCCGCGTGGATGCCGTGACAATCAGCCACAAGCGACACCCACAAAACCCTCGGAGGAGCCTTGGACCCAGGTCTCGAGTCAGCGGAAGCTCCCGCCCAGCCTTCGCTCGCCCCCCACTCCTACCCCCAACAGATCCAAAGCGAATAACTGAAGGAGCGAGTGAGGGGACCCTGCTGGGCCACCGTGTCTCCCAGCCCATCTGGGGAGCCCCGGGAGGGCAAGGCCCAGGCAGGACCACGTCCTCAGTGTACCCACCTGACCCGCAGCAATCCCCGCCTCCAGGCTGGGAGAGGGAGGAGTGGGGGAGACTGGAAGTTAAAGGCATCCCCTCTTTCCTCTTAACGCCCCGAAATGCACAGAGACAAGTCAGGGACGCCCCACGCGAGGCGCGCCCTGCGCTCCTTGGGGGCGACCCGGCTGGGCTGTGGGATCCACGACACTCGGAGAAAGGAAATCTCACCCTTTCACTGTTCCGGGAGGAGTTGCCGCCTGTGAGAGGGAAGGGGGCGACTTGGGTCTGCAGAGGCCACTGGCGACCCTGAGGAGAAGCATCGGAAGTGCGGGCACACGGCCTTGGGCATTTCCTCAAGGTCCTGGGGGTTGGGCCAAGGGTCCACCCTGACGGCTTTAGGCACCCCCACCTGCCTTCCGAAGGCGGCCCGGCCAGCTCCGGCCCAGAGCAAGAAGTTTTTTACTTAAGGGGGCGCGGTGGGCCACGGTGCGGTGCCCAGAGTTCCCCCGGGCAAAGGAATGCGCCCAGAGATGGGGTACCAAGGGGGCGAAAGGTCCTTTCCTGAATCACAGCCTCGCCCCCAACACTGACCCTTTCCTTCTCTTTGGAAACTCAGCGCTGGAGCCCGAGGACTCGCGAGTTCCCTCCCACCTAAACCGCGGGGCGCTCAGAACACAGGCAGGGACTTTCTCCCCAGACCCGCTGAGTAGGGACTGGGAAGGCGA
>NW_006288179.1:841810-843183 GCF_000327345.1 Myotis davidii | reverse complement strand
CAACGCCCCCCCACCCTGCCCCGACCTTTCATGGCACAAGCTCTTCTCCTAGCCTATGCAGCTCTCCCAGCTTCTTCAAGTCTGACCAATGAGATGAGCATTCCTCTTCCTTAAGAAGAAGGTAGGAGTGTAAGGATAACAGACTAAGTCGGGGGCCATACATCGCTGAGTGCAACCACCATCATAAGAGGTTTCCACTGAAAGATGAGAGACAGGCAGGGCTGGCAGCCAGAAGGCACTGTTGAGTCTCTGCTTCCATTGGAGATTATATATATATATATTGATTTCAGAAAGGGAGAGGGAGAGAGAGATAGAAACATCAATGAACCGTGACCTCCAGGTTCTTAGGTCGACACTCAACCACTGAGCCACGCAGGCCAGGCATCTCCATTGGTTCTTAATGGCAGGTGCAATGATTGCTAATAAGACACTCTGCTTGTACTAACCCTGGGTGAAATTGTCAAGTAAATGGTTCTTCTTCTCAGGCCATCCTAATTTATAAGCGGTTCTTGAGTTTAAAGAAACAAATCACCATTAGTAGAATTTCAAGTGTCAGTGGGGTGGCAGGGAAATTGCTGGAGCCTCTGATTTCAGAATTTCCACTGGGTCCCACATCCAACACTTTGGGCCTATATAAAATCCTATACATTCTTACTACTTCCTGCTTATAGTCAGCTTAAAAAAAAAAAATCTGTGGGATATTCATTGTCTTCCTGGGCAAGAAATTTAAGATGGAAACTATATCAGCTCCTCCTTCAAGTGCTTATTGCAGTGGAATAGCTCAACTCTCAAATAAGTTCACATCATATGATATAATAATGAAAACTGCTGGTAAATCTGGCCTTTTTATCATCTTAAATACATTTCTATGGCCGGGCTAGCCAGATAAACACAAAATGTGTGTCATCCAAAAGGCAGGGCAGATAGGTACTCCGTTTAGAGTTAATAACGTGCTGTTAAAACTATATGTGTCAAATTACTTCACAGGTAATGCTCATATGTGATATATCATAGTTAGGCCAGTGGTCTGGTCTGAATGTTTATGTCCCCCCTCCCCCTCCCCCAGGAATCCCCAGAAGGGACAGTTTCCTGAGAGTCTGTCAACTGGCATACATTTCTGGTCCACATCGCTGCCCTCCTACATTGTAGGCGCCGGATGTAGCGACCTGGATTTTATACTTTTCATGAGCAGAAAGAGGCCCTTCTCCGGGCAAATTCCACGCGGCGAGCCCTCGGGACGCGAGAAGGCGCTGTTGCCACAGAGCCCAGCTGGGGAGGAGAGGGAGCCCCGCGTGGATGCCGTGACAATCAGCCACAAGCGGCACCCACAAAACCCTCGGAGGAGCCTTGGACCCAGGTCTCGAGTCAGCGGA
>NW_006288179.1:841008-841640 GCF_000327345.1 Myotis davidii | reverse complement strand
ATTATTGAATAGAAAGACCGTAACCGTTCTCATGGCCTGTGCGCGACTCCATCTACATTTCTGTCTCCATTTCTTTTCCATATAGAGGGCTGGTCTCAACCGACATAGTCACAAATGTGTTCGCGCAGTGGAGTAGAGAAAGCAAGAGAGAAGACAGAGGTCTGAGGTCCCCGTTCAACTCTCCACTTCTCTAGCCAACCATCTTCTCCGTCCCCCGCCCCCAACCTCTCAACTCCCCACCCCACCCCCCCAAAAAATCACAATCTGATTTATATCAAAGCTTCTCCGCGGGACAGTGTCCCGAAGCTTGCGGTGGGTAGCCGGGGCTGGGCGCTAAGTTTGGACCTCGATTTTTCTCCAGAAACCAGTGCCAAGTGAAAGAGGAGAGAGGACGGAGGCTCCGAACCAACCGGGAAGCTAGACTTGACCTTGAGGATGAAAATCGAGTTTAATCCGGGGATATTTCTCCCCCAACTGTGGCCCAGCTCCACACCACCACCACCCACACAACAGGTTTGCAAACGCTGCTTCCAACCCGAGGAACTCCAACCAGGAAAAGTCGCCGCCCGGGGCTGGAGCGGCAAGACCCCGCGCACCGTGGGGGCAGGGACTGCGGTTTTAGCAGGTACTGG
>NW_006288179.1:840419-840919 GCF_000327345.1 Myotis davidii | reverse complement strand
TTCTCTTTAACACCTTTTCAAATTCTGCCTCTAGTGTAGAACACTTAACAAAATTGAGGGTCTGCGGAGCCTCCCCGCCGCCAGCGCGGGGCTGTTCTCTTAATGAATTACTAATGAGCTAAAATTGGGCAGCAGGCTTAATTAAAGCGTAGAGGCAATGTGTTTACCACATTGTAATTGAACTCATTAGGGCTATGGCTTTTTGTTTTTTAAGCAGCCGCCTCCCTTCTCTGCGTCGAATAATCTACGAGAAGCGTTTATTAGAGAAGGAGGGGCTGGGGGAGAAACGGTCCATCAATTCTTTCCATGGAACACACAGGGGGACGAGGGTGGGGGTGGGGGTGAACCTCCATCCCGCGGACGACTTGGAGGCGCAGGGGCCAGAGACTGAGGTTTCTAAGCAGGTCCCACGGTAGAAGGGCCCGAGAGCTCCGTAGCCGGAGCTTGGGAAGTTGCTAAGGGAGGGACCAGGCCAAGCCCGGAAGGCTGCCTCTGTGTCC
>NW_006288179.1:826731-840393 GCF_000327345.1 Myotis davidii | reverse complement strand
CACCCCCCCAGACCTCCCAAACTCCGCGGCGTCCCCAGCCATCCCCGCCCAGAGCGCTGCACTCCCACGGAAGCCCTGGCGAACGCTCGCCCCTCCAGGTGTCTGAGGCTTCATAGTGAGACGGGTTAGGCTAACTTTTCTCTTTTTAAGATATATTTTATTGATTTCAGAGAGGAAGAGAGAGAAACATCAATGATGAGAATCATGATCGCCTGCCTCCTGCACGCCCCCTACCGGGGAACGAGCTTGCAACCCTGGCCCATGCCCTGACAGGGAATAGAACCGTGACCTCCTGGTTCCTAGCGACGCTCAACTTTCTCTATGGCCCCCCCCCCCCCACCGCGCCCTTTAGTAAAGTGCACATTGGCACACTTGCATGAGTTCTCTCCACCTCTCTTCACCTCTCCTCTCCCCCCCCCTCCCTCTCTCTCTGTCTCTCTCTCTCGCACACACACACACACACACACACACACACACACACACCATTCTGGGGATGCACAGCAGGTGCTCTAGGCCCACGCTCCCCCTAGGACTCCGGCCTCCCTGCCCGACCTCACCTCAGGTGGTCTTTTCCTTGGGGACTGGGCGAGGGTGCGGGCCCTTAGTGTGGTGCTAGAGGGCTGCACCTGAGAGGCGCACCTGCGCGCCCTGGGATAACCCTTCTCCTGGCAGGGAGCTCACGCTGCCAGGCAGGGCTGCACGCCCCCAAGGCAAACTGCTCCTTCTTGCCCTGGCCCCACTCCAACTAGCAGGCCTCCCACCCTCGCCTCCTTCCCCTCACTTTTGGAACACTCGGTGTGGAAGGGTGAGTGGTGAGGGGCTGGAGTCGGCGCCTCGCTCCTCGCCATGCCCTGCCCTGCCTGGCCAACAGGCGGCGTCAGAGACCTAGGTCTGGGTTAGGGGGGTGGGGGCGGGGTGCGAATCCGAGCGAGCTAAGCCGAGAGGCTGGTCGCGAGAAGAGCGACCCTCACCCCAAACTTACGAACTTGCCCAGGAGGGGAGTGGGGAGAGCTGGGTGTTTTTTTAGCTGCGGTGGAGCCGCGGAGCGGGAGGCGGGCCCGGAGTACGGAGCGCGGAGGTCGCAGACCGAAAGGGCGGCGCAGACAGGTAAGTGGCTTCGTCCTCCGCTTCGGCATCCCCTTCTTCGGAGAAAACTGGGTTGAAAGGGACTCCGGGAACTTCCGGCTCCCGACCCAGCCCCACAGCTGACCCTCCCCTCCTCCCCTCCACTAACGCGTTCAACCCACACCCATTCTCAAGTCCCCACCCGCCTCATTGGTGGGTTTTGTCAGAGTCTCCCACCCTGTCCATCCTCCACCCCATCCCGCCTCCTCTGTTCCCCTGACCCAGAAGGTTGCGGTAAATTGTCTAATTTGTTGCTAGAAGATTAATTGCAGAGGGTGGGTCGATTTGATTAAGGCAATTAATCTTTGGTTACAGCGTCCTGGTATCACTTGTGTGGGGTGTAGGAGGGGGACGGTATAGAGAGAGGTAGAGAGAGAAGCAAATGAGACTTTTTGGAGAAGCTGCGGAAGAAGGCTACCCTGGCCGGGACTGCGGCCACAGCTTCGCGCCCACATCCCAGCAGCCGGCTGCCAAGAACCCACGCCGCGGTTTCAGCACCTCCGAGCCCGGACAGCGACTCCCGCCAGCACGCCTGGTAACTTCCAGGTCCCAGAAGTTTAACCTCGCAGGCAGCGGCAAGATCTGAATAGAGAGGAAGCACGCACACGCACACGCACACGCACTCACACACGCATACACAGGACCTCTTCCCCCTCGGTTCCCTTTCTCCACTTCAAATCAGGATCCAGCCAAAAATAGAGTCCCAGAAAATCGCCAATACTCAAACCCACCTGGAGGAGGGAAAGGAAGAACCCCCGAAACGCTCCTAGAAAAGTTCCCAAAGCTGGAGTTTTCTCTTTTCGTGAATAATTAATGCTGGTCATAAATAACTGATGCAGTCAGTGGAGAAAGGAAGAGAGAGGAGGCAGGCAAGAGCCAGGCCGGCCAAAGAGAGATCGAAGAGTTTGTTAAGGGACCATTAAGAAAGCCTTGCTGGGAACAGCATTCCTCCATAGATCATGAAGAGCTAGCTGTTCCACCCAGGTGAGGGGTACAACCAGGAAAGCGAGGCGTCCCGTGGCATGGCCTAGACCGCGCACCCAGTCAGGATCCAGTCTCAGTACTTTTCCCCGCCCCATCCCTCCACCCAAGATTCACCTTCCCAGAGCCCTCCCAACTTCTAGTGACCCTCTGGTCATCCATCATCCCCCAACCCACACTCACAGTGCAAAAGTTCTAGGCTACATAGTAGAGGCCTGGGATGGACCTGCACTTTGAGCTGTCAGTTGTGCTCAGGCCTGTGGCAAGTCCTGCTCAATCCCAACTAATTTACAGACACCTCCCCAAAGCCACACACACGCCCATCCCAGACTATGTCATCTCATTCCTTTCAAACTAGTTCCAAGTTTTGAGACTCCAGCTTCCAGCTGAGTCTTTCCCATCTGCCCACCCCAAAACCCTAAAAGACCAGGGTATTTACCTGCACACTGCTCCATGCTCTCCCACAGCCCCATCCACCATCTCCAATTCCTGACTTCCTCTAAGAGTCTCCAGCATGCTGACCCCTGGCATCTTGTGTCCATCTCAGCTCTGAACAGAGACTCTTAAGCAGGGGTCTCAGAACCTGGAATAAAGCCCAAGAGAAAACCCTTGCTCTATGGAGGCCTCTGCCAGGGCCTTTTGGCCCCTCTAGGAAACACGGGCCTCTCATGAGACAGCAGCCTCAGACGGCCAATTCATATTTTTTAGTGAAACTTCCGAGGGCCCCTCAGCCAAGCAGCCCACACAGTCCTTCACAGGGGCTCATTGAGGCCACTCCACAAGCAAACCCATGTCTTTTCCTAGTGCAGCTTGGTCTAGGCCCTGGGAAAAAGCTATCGGAAACCTCACCAACCACCACTGGCAGTGAGGTTGGATTCTGACTTAGACAGGAGCCTTTCTGAGCTTTTCCATAGGTTAACAGTTTCCACCACACCCACCTCCCTAATGACCAGCTCCTGACCTCTGGATATGCCAAAGGCCAGCCTGACTTTTCTGGGCTGAGACTAGCTCCCAGCTCCCAAATAGGCAAATTAGTGACCAAGCCTGATGGAGGAGCCTGGATTTTTTTTTTTTCATTCTCTCCTCTTCACATGCTATAAAAGGAAACACTAAAACCAGTTTTATTTTGTTACCCACCTCATCCCCATCCCAACACTCTCCAAACCCTGGTTCTTGCCTTTTTAAGAACTGGGAAGTTATGAATGGGGAAAAGAATGGAGAGAGAATAAGGTTTTAGGGAATTGTCTTTCAGCCTCAATAGGGGCATAACAATCGAGGAGGATTGTGAAACTAGACAAAGGGGTGGGAGGAAATCAGATCTGGGGGTGGGGGTTAGCCCTGGAGCCATGGGTTGTTTACTTCTCATATAAAATATAACTCCCCAAGCAGGAAGTTACTGCAAACAAGTATCAATAATGAATGAATCTCCTGTAATAAAATACTTACATAATTAGCACAAGTCAAGTGGTTGCATTATGTTAACCTTTTGCAACTCTGAACTGGAAAATTTTGCTCCAGATTTCCTCAGAATGCCATTTTCATCCTCGAGAGAAGGTGAGAGCCAGGCACTCACCCAGCCTTCCACTCTGTTATAATATGGTTCCCCCTTTCTGAACCAGAACGTAAGTACTTCTGAAATATAACAGAAAACTCTCTTTGGTGAATTCAGAACAGTCATTAACATTCAGTTTTAAGTGAATGTTAACAGTAAATAAAGAAATCTCTTGATTGTAATAGTAGTAACAAAGCAATAATTACCCAGTAGGTGGTCATCAGTAATGATAAATGTATCATTATTACTGTGTGAGTCTGGGAACTCGGTTTTGGAAACTACTTCAGAGTTTTTAGTAGCATGGCTGGTTACAAAGCATTTCTTAGCCTGCAGAAGCCATATAATTTTTATACACAATTTAGGTGAAAATAAATTTAAATCTGTATATTACATTTTTAATTTCAAGTTAGTAATTAAAGTTGGTTCATTATATCTCCTCTGAAACCCTCAGTGCTCATCTCTGTGGTTTGTTTGTACAATTTGTTTCTAAGACACCCAAGGTTACACAGTTCTAAAAGATGGAAAATTTAATTATTTGCCAACATTAAGAGTTTGCCAATGATATCATAAAGCATCTTGAAAAACTTTTGGGTTGGGATTGCATTTGGTCTGGTTGTGTTTTCACTTTGAACCCCTAATCCCATGGAGGAAAGCCTTTTCTAGTTTTTAAAAAAAAACAACACTTTTAATGCACACACAAAAATAGAAAATTCCTCTGAATAGTCACTAGTTGCTTTTTTTTTTTCAGGAAAAAATAAATCTATGACTCAGATTTCTATCCTCCTCTTCCCTGAGATTTATTTTGCTAATATCTAATTTCACCTTTTGCTACAGCTGAAAGCGTGATGCTTATTGGGCAGCCAGAGAGCACATGATAGTTCAATAGTGTATTAGCTAATAGGATCCAGCTTGATGGCAAAGTAGAATTCAAAATGGGGAAAGTGTGGGAGGGAAGAGAACAGCAGAGAAAAAATGCCTTAATTTCCCCAGGAAATAAAATCCAATGTTCCTTCCTCCGGCGTCAGCCGGGGAGATGTTACCTGTATATCTATGTCATTTTCTCTCTTGTGACATGTCTACAGAAAATCTACAGCCCTTCCCCTACTCTCGCTCCTCTGCCTCCCCTCCCCAAGCTTTGAAAGGTCCTGTTCCACACCCTTACTGAATTCTTAGCCTCAGTTGCTTCTTAAATTGGTTCCCTGAAACAAAAGACCCAGTTATTTAAAAAAAAAAAAAAAAAGCCCCAAACCATATTTCTTATCTTGGTGGAAGTTGGAGTCTTCATACAATTAAAGACTCTTTTGTATAAATCCACCCAAATACTTGCCTTGGCTTTCTCTCCCACAGCCTCTATTTCTTGCTTTACTTTCTCCCTCTCCTTTTCTCCCCTTTTCTCCTCTCCCTTCTTTAGGAATGGCAATCAAAAGGCAAGCATCTTGTCTCTTTATTCATTATTATAGCAGCATCTTTAAGAGGTATCTTTGCCAATGAAAACTCCATGTAGATGCCCATCCCTTTGTTGTGGCGGCCTAGGTTATTCAGGAGCAGAGACAAAAGCCTGAAGTGATGTGATCTAAATGAGCTCTGGGGTTTTCCAGCTGGGACCACCTCCATTTCAAAGGACCCCCTCCTTCCCAATGTGGGGAGGAGGGGAGTGGAGGAGGCGGGCGCACATGTGTACACAAGCAAGCACAGAAAGAAAGAAGAGAGGGAAGGGAGAGAGCCTCCTGGGCTATTCCTTGTGCCATGCCCCTCTTCATGAGCATTTGCTGATGTGTTCAGGGAGCCTGCATCCATGGGTTTATGTACATCATCAGGTATTCTGTGTGCCTTTGAATTTTATCTTGATTAACTAATATTTTCTAAGTGACCACCAAGCATATCAAATTCATGTTCCATTCAGGATTTTATTAAGCTTTGTACATATGTGTCTACAAGTTTGTGAAGACTTGTGAAGAAATGTGAATCCTTTGTTATTTAAAAAAAGTTTAATAATAAATATTTCTATTAGTCCCTGGCCTCTGTGTACTGGTGGGGTAGCAGTCCTCTCAGCCACTTACCCAAAGGCAAGTTTTCTTGTGAGAGTGGCTTTCTCTGATTAAGAGTAATTAAGTCCTGGTTCTTTCTCCCATCATCTTTATTTTTTTTACAAAGATATTTGAAGAGTAAGAGGGTGCTGAACTCAAGGATCACTGGGGCAAGGATACAGATCCTGCAACATGTGTTCATTTTCCTTTACCTTCTCCAATTCTGGTTTAGATTTTTAGGTTTGTGCTCTAATTCTGGCCCAGGGAGAAGGGGTCCTTGTTTATAAACACTACTTTTGAGATCATGAGCCACCTTCAGAATACTTGGAGACCTTTTTCATTTCTTCTACAACTTCCATCATAAATAAGTCTTGTTTGCTCCTGATCCTTGGTTTGCTTCGTGTAACTCCTGCTAGAGCACTGGAGAAAAGACTAGGGAGCCTTATCTGGGCTTGCCAGGCTGCAGAAAGCTCTTGGAGGTTGAAAGGGAGAACTGAGGCCTATCAGCAGTCATTACTATCATGACCATTATTTTGCCTTTTTATTATTAATCTATTTTAAATGGATTAAGCAAACACTAGCTGAGGCTCCAGCCACCTGTATACAAAATAAACACTAGGCTAATTAAGGGAAGGATAAAGTTGTAATGAAAAGGGCTAAGGTTCCTCCCAGGAACTTGGTTCCCTCTCTGTTCACCACTAAGCTAAAATGCCTTTGATGCCATTTATTCTGGAGCTAGTGGATATTTCTAAAGTATCTTGTAAGAGTACAGGCCTCATTTCCCCCCATTCTCTGAGGAAGATGCCTTTAAAGCTACTATTATTGCCCTGGCTGGTGTGGCTCAGTTGGTTGGGGCATCATCCCATAGTCATGGATTCTATTCCCAGTCAGGGCACATACTCTCTCTTCCTTCCTCTCTCTAAAATCAATAAACATATCCTTGGGTGAGGATTTTAACAACAACAACAAAGATACCATGTATTAAATGACTAGTGTGTGCCAAGCACTTGACATATACTATCTCATTTAATTCTCACCGTACCTCAGTTTGCAGATGAAGAAATAGGGCTTGGGAAATTTGTTATCAAAGCAATATTCTACATTTCCTAAGTGACTGAGGAGAAATGGGTATTCACTTTCATCAGGCTGAATCTCCTGTACTTTCTGACATACCAGGATTCTTCTATCCCTGCTAGTTCTGCCAATCTTCCAGCTTCTTTCTGGGCCATGCAGGTCTCCTTTGGCAGACTAGGAACTAACAGGGAAACAATTTATTGCCCTACTTGATGCCAAGATATCAATGTCAGGGACACCTCTGGCAGAGACACAGAAGCAGTAATTAATATTTCTGCCTAAGGCTGAGACTGGGGTAAGAGAGGATGAGTGAGAAGGATAAAGCCTGTTTTTTGTGGGGTTTTTTTTAAAATCTGTAATTGTCATGGATTCTCCAATACCCAGGTTGGGAGCGGGAGGAGAGAGAATATCTGGTGTTTCTGTTTATTGGGAACTTATATTAAGGTCTTTATCTTCCTTTAGGGTCAATGAAAAACAGCAGTAGGGGGTGGGAGTGGCTCAGTACGTGGAGATAGGGCAGATGGGGCAGAAGTAAGGATGTTCTGTGTCTCCCCTTGCCTGCTTCTGAAGTCTACAGGCCATGGTGGAGCCAGGAGCCCAGTCTAGGGCTGTGATGGTTCAAGCTCTTCTGGGAGAGCCTGAACGCAGTCGGGGTGAAGGATTCGCTTCAGAACGAAGGACAGCTCCTGCTCTTCCAATGCGGAGGACGCCCGGGTCTGATGTGGGTTCGCTTCAACCCTCTGTGAAAAGCTGCAGCTGGGAACCTCCATCCTCGCTGTCACGCCGGCTGCGTTCGGCTGCATCGAGGCGTCGCCTCTCCAGTTCCGAGGGGGCCAGCTGAGTTTGTGGTTTTCCTTTGGGTCCGGTGTCTAGGCTCCTTTACCTGTCCCTGGCCTGGGTGAACCGCAGCCGCCGGGAACGGAGATGAGAGTGGAAATGCTCTCCTCCGCGTGGTGATAGATCATGCAAACGGGTGACACCAGTTTAACCAATAAAACAATTTGAATCAATTAGCCGGCTGAGGAGAGTCCCGACGTGTAAAATGCATGTCAGCTCGAATAGGAAAGCATTGATTAACTCGGCCTGGACCCGCCGCCTCCGCCACCGCCACCGCCACAGCCACCGCCGGCTCCTGCCCAGCCTGCTGGGGTCTCCGGGCAGGACCGGGACTGACACGGGTCAGGAGCCCCTGGCCCCGGGAGAGGACCATGGAAGGGCGGTAGAGAGCCATCCGGAGACTTGTGCAAACTGAGGAGAAAGCAAAGGGTCAAAGAGCTAGTGGGTGACAGAAAGTTGCTCGCGGACTCCAACGCATAAAAAGGCTGTAATCCTGCAGTCCGGCTCCAGCAGTCAAGGGAAGGCTTCTCTGGAGCACGGAGTCTGGGTTTGAAAAGTTGTTCTCCACCCTCATCTTCCAAAAATATAATCGGTTCCACAGCTCCAACAGGCACCCCAGCCTCCTGGGGAGAGACCCTGCCGTGCCATTCTTAGGATTATTTGTGCAAATGTACTTGCTCTAGCATCACACATTTCTCTTTCCAGTGAAACTTTTTGCATTAAAATAAAGTCACAGGTTTGTATGGTACTAAGACCCCCAAAGTAGTGTATACATGTTGATGTTTAAAGATCAGATTAGTAGAAGGCTACAGGTGTGGATTCACTCCCAGGAGTAACCTGAGATGAGAGGGAAGGCAAGGAATTGGTTCTGTTTCTCTTTTCAAGGAAAGATGTTTTTAAGACACTTAACAAGAAAGGATCTTTAAGGGGAAGAGGGGCTTTTGGGGGGCAAAGATGAAAACTGTGGAGATGAAAAGTGAAGCCCCCAGGCTGCTTCCTCCTCAGCAGTGACCGGGCACTTCCCAGTGGTACATGAATGACCTGATGGGACTTTTCATTTCATCCCATTTTCAGTCTTACAATCAACCCCATCTCCAGGCTCTCTTGCCGAGAGGCTCGGGCTTTCCTTCTAGCAGCCTGGGCTCTAGGAACCGTGAGTAGGCTGGGCCCTCGCTTTGTGGGAGCCCCAACCCGAAGAGGAGTTGGGGAAGGTGGCAAGAACTAGACCTGGCCCTCTGAGGAAAGGGATTTGTGAATGACAAGGCCACTCTTCTGGAAAATGGGCTGGGCGGGCATTACGCTTAAGTTTTCCTTCTTCTTTTATTTTATTTATTTATTTTTTTTGAATGGGAGGCTCGGAGGGCACTGGGAAGGGAGCACTGGTTGACTTCAGGCCCTTAACACAGAGCCTATTTTGTGTCACGTATGCCTTTAGAAACTAGGAGATGGATGGAAAAATCATCTCACTGCCATTTGAAACTTATGTCCAAATAAACACTATAATTCTCATGGCTCTGAAACTGGTTTGGGCATATTCATTTAAAACAGCCACAAATCCTGTATCCCTTGCCTTTCTGTTTGCTTGGCTCTCCTTGGTTTCATTGACCTCCGATGAAGCGTTAAGGTTTCACATGTTCACTTTCTATATGGTGATGTCGTGATGGCTTGTTGTTGATGCTATGATGGAGTCTGGCTGGGTTTCCAGGTTAGTGGAGATTGTACATCATTTCGAAGGTGTGCCTGCCAGACTCTAAGCCTATGTGTGTCAACAGGCAGCAATAGAAAATGCAGCTGTAATTGTAAAGGGAAAACTTAAAGGATCCCCAATCCCACTCCCCTGCATTTTGACTCCTAACAGCTGATCAATTAGCAGGCAATATACTGACTCTTCATTATATCCTAGGATGTGCCTTGCTTGGGGAAAGCTGTGGGAAATGGTTCTTTCTCATCCTACATGTCTTTATTTTGGTGTGGGTTTTTTTATGCATGCTCCTACATAGTTAGTTCCCTGAGAAATTTACTTTTCCCAGGGGACCTAGCAACTTGCTTAAGGGCTGGTCAGGATTGGAGGCCTCCGGCTTTGCTGTCTCACCATTTCCCTGTGCTGAGGTGGCCTGCATGGGTCTTATAATGTGAGTTAGAGGACCACTCTGGATCAAGCTGATAGATGTGAGCACATGGGCACTCATTGAGGGCCTCACTTGATCATACACTTTCTAAGGTAGGGAATGCCTTGCTGATTCTCTGCATCTTGTCCTAAAAAGCAACTCTCTGTTCAAGAGTAAGGTCACTCTCCATGCTTCCTTCCAAGTTTTTAGACTGGGCACCCTGTTTGGAACTTTCTCTCTCTCTCTCTCTCTCTCTCTCTCATTTCACAGCGTTTCAGAGGGGCTGAAGCTATTCTATTCCCTGCCTGACTGTAGTTTCTATTTCTTTGGAGACAAAGTGAGGCTGCTGATCTGCAATGTGTACCAGGAGGATCGTTCCTGAAGGAGTGACTCTGAGACTTGAGGGGAGGGAACAATAACAGGCAGGGATGCAGTCACTTTAGAGGCGCCCTTTAGAATCGGGGGTCTCCAGGATCCACTCCCCCGATGCACGCAGACTATTCGGCTTTCCATTCCTAGATCAGATCCGTGGCTCCGGCGCCGTGGCTGCGTTTTGCTGCGGGGCTGGGAGGTGGTTGTCAACGGAGGGTTGGTTAGGTGTTAGCTTGCGTGCCTGCCCCGAAAGGATCTAGATGTGACTCGCTCTTGCCTTCGCTTCCCCCTCCCTCCCTCCCTGTAACACGCCAGCCGTGCACAGTCGAGTGTCAGGGAGACGGTGACGTCACCTTGCCCGCTGGGTGGCGTCCCCTCCGTCCGACACGAGTTCCAAGACAGAGAAAGGCGCTGCCAGACTGCGCTCCACCTGCGCTCGCCTGCCGCGGGGTCCGCGCGCCCACACTGTCTGCGGCCAAGGGGACGCCCCGCCGCATTCGGGCTGTCATTCTACCCTGACGCAAGTTCGGGTTCGAGCGCCATTGAGCGCCAACGAGCTCCAGGATCTTCACGCGGAGCCCTCCCGAGTCCCGCCCTCTGGATTCGAGGACCCGCTTGGATGCTTCCCTTCCGAGCGCCCTCGGAAGATGGACCGTCAGCCACGCGCGTAAAGACACCTAGGGGTCACCAGGTACTGCGGGACCCCGCCGGCCCCGGGCTCGGCACACATGCGATTCGCTATCTGAGATCCCCAGCGGGGGATTCTCCGGGTTAGGAAAGGGGCGGCGGTGGGTTTCGGCTGCGAGATCAGTTGAGGAGCCGGGGGAGTTAAGTTGGGGTCGTTGGCCCATGAGTAGGACAAGGAAGTTCTCCAGCTTCCGTTTTCAGTTCAACTAACTTTTAATGGTCTCTTCTCCCCCTCGCTCTCTGTTTTAGACACCCCTTCCCAAGCCCTCTTATTTGTGTCTCCGCCGTGACGGGAGTTTCTGGGAGGGCTTGGGGGAGAAGGGGAGACACTTCTGCTCCGGCTGCAGCTGCTAAGGCTGCGTGCGGGTTTGTAACGCAAAACCAGCTCTTCGCCGGGGCCAGGCCCACAGCGCTCCATTGCCCCAAAGCGAGCGTTCCGTCATCCCAGGGCCTTGTTAAGATAAAAAAAATCTGTTCTGGGGGGTGGAGGGGTTTAGGGGGAGGGAACGAGCGTTAAAGGACCATTTGTGGAAGCTAGAGCTGGCTGCCAGGCCCAGGTATCGCCATGCCTTGAATTGCCATTTAACGCCCTGTCCCCTAGAAATTGTCTCTGGTCTCTTCTGAGTGACAAGCCAGGCTCTCTCTCAATCGGTTTATCGGGTCGAGGTTTGTTCACCCTTCCTGGAGGCCACAAAAGGTAATGAGAGCTGAGGATCCAGAGGGCAGAAGGGCAAAGGCGTGGGGATAGGTGTCTCAGGGGCGGAGAGAGGGCAAGAATATGGCAGTTTGGGTGAAGGAGGAAGATGGCGTGTCCTCTGAAGTCGCTGTAATAACAGACTCCAGTGTACTTGTCCGCGTCTGGCCATGCTACTGCCTCGGTGACTTTCCAGGGCAAAAGGGAGTCGTGGTCGCTGCGCCCACGTGAAGTGTGGCTGTAGATAGGTCACCGTCCTCTTTCCTAGGGAATGAGCCACTTTTCTGGTTTTGACTTATCTGCCTTGCCACCAAGGTTTCTTTCCCTTGCTTTTTCTCTTATCTTCAATTATCTGGACATTTTCCCTCATTATGGTATCCCAGAGAGAATGGGAATTTTACCGCAGGCCCAACCCAGAGCTTACACTTTCAAGGCTCCCACCGATTACCTGGTCCACAGATGATCTATACCGAAAGGTATGGGGAGAGCTATACAGACCAGAAAAAACTGTCACAGAAAACGGTTCACCTTACACCTAAATTTGCCATTGAAGCCCGTCAATAATGATCCCCCCAAATTGTTAGCCTCTTTGCACTGTTTCTGGACTTAACACACTCACCCGTGCTTATTTGTTCATCGTAATAGAAATGACAGGAAAACAGTTTTTAAATGTTTACTAGTCGACAACTTCATCTTTTTAAGCTGCCTATCGAACCAGAACCGCTCAGTTCAGAAAGTGGCTTTTTGAAAAATTGAAAGTGCAACGCCCTATTTTGGTGCAACCATGCACATGGCTTTGTACATTTTTCCCATCTTTCCAAAAAAAAAAGTCTAATTACAGTACGAAAATATATAACGGCAAGGATGAGGGGTGAGGGGTTTCATTTTGCCTTAATGAGCTGTGTCTCAACCACGAGTGAATTTCTCCCAAGGAAACCACAAATACCACAAAATCACTTTCTTTCCGGTTTGGGTTGTTTTTTTGTTTTAAAAAAAAAAAACAAAAAAACAAAATCGATTTTCAGGCAAATGTTCTCTTTTTAAATTTGGGCTTCAATGGCCAAGCTCCAGTTTTCCGTAACTTTTGTAATCTGCACTAGTTATAACTGACATCCTTATTTCTAGCAGGCATGCCACTTATTCTAACAGCTTCTATAAATAAGGGGGTAAGAGGTAATGTCTTTGGTTTCTTAGGAATTGACTGCTTTTTAAAGAAAACACATAGCTAATTTACTTCAGATGATTGGAACAGAGATTTTTAAAAAATCCTTCCAAGCCACCATTTCAGAAGGGCGACCTTGAAGAAAATTGAGAGATTACTTCCTTATGTCTGAAACTTGGTCCCTCGGCCCCTTGATAATCATGTCTTAGTCTAAACAAGGACATTGTTATAATTCTTCCGGTAGGGACTCAACCCACCCCTGTTTTAGCCGGAAAGGATTCTGATCAGCGCCTTCTCTTTTCCCTTTCAGTCTCCAAGGCAGACCCGGAGGGCTGGGCCCGGGCTTCCGCGGAGGAGGAGATGGCTTCCAGCCCGCTGCCGGGGCCCAGCGACATCCTGCTGGCCTCCCCTTCCAGCGCCTTCCAGCCCGACGCGCTGAGCCAGCCGCGCCCGGGCCACGCCAACCTCAAACCCAACCAGGTGGGGCAGGTGATTCTCTACGGCATTCCCATCGTGTCGTTGGTGATCGACGGGCAGGAGCGCCTGTGCCTGGCGCAGATCTCCAACACTCTCCTCAAGAACTTCAGCTACAACGAGATCCACAACCGCCGCGTGGCGCTGGGCATCACGTGCGTGCAGTGCACGCCGGTGCAGCTGGAGATCCTGCGGCGCGCCGGGGCCATGCCCATCTCCTCGCGCCGCTGCGGCATGATTACCAAACGCGAGGCCGAGCGCCTGTGCAAGTCCTTCCTGGGCGAGAACAGGCCGCCCAAGCTGCCGGACAACTTCGCCTTCGACGTGTCTCACGAGTGCGCGTGGGGCTGCCGCGGCAGCTTCATTCCCGCTCGCTACAACAGCTCCCGCGCCAAGTGCATCAAATGCAGCTACTGCAACATGTACTTCTCCCCCAACAAGTTCATCTTCCACTCCCACCGCACTCCTGACGCCAAGTACACGCAGCCGGATGCCGCCAACTTCAACTCGTGGCGCCGCCACCTGAAGCTCACCGACAAGAGCCCCCAGGACGAGCTAGTCTTCGCCTG
>NW_006288179.1:825292-825523 GCF_000327345.1 Myotis davidii | reverse complement strand
CTCCGAGGACGAGGAGGACGAGGAGGAGGAGCAGGAGGTGGACGTGGAGAGCCACAAACCCCCCGAAGGCGAAGAGGAGGAGGAGGAAGGTCGAGACCCCGACGACGACGAGGAGGAAGACGAGGAGACGAGGGTCCTGCTGGGGGACCCCTTAGTGGGGGGGGGCCGGTTCCTTCAGGGCCGAGGGCTGTCGGAGAAGGGGAGCAGCCGGGACCGCGCACCGGCCGCCGC
>NW_006288179.1:796472-821472 GCF_000327345.1 Myotis davidii | reverse complement strand
AAAATAATGTAACCCACTTAGAGGTAGGATATGGACCCCACTTTTCTTTTTTTAAATATATTTTATTGATTTTTTACAGAGAGGAAGGGAGAGAGATAGAGAGAGTTAGAAACATCGATGAGAGAGAAACATCGATCAGCTGCCTCCTGCACATCTCCTATTGGGGATGTGCCCGCAACCCAGGTACATGCCCCTGACCGGAATCAAACCTGGGACCCTTCAGTCCGCAGGCCGACACTCTATCCACTGAGCCAAACCGGTTTTGGCTGGACCCCACTTTTCATTCACTAATCGTAAGACAGGTTTTCATTTAGTGTTGCTTGTTAAAATGAGTACTTTGTAATTTATATGCATTAATTTTAAGGTTATTTTTAACTGCCTCAATTTAGGGGGTTTTATTTGGAAGTTGGCTATTGATGTTAATAAAGTTCAAATTATAGTATACATGTATTTAACATAAAATACACATCTAGAGAATAATTTGCAGCAGACCTTACATTTCATTTAGCTGAGCCAGAAATCATCATAACTCTTATTCTATTTGTGTGCAAATGTTACAGGAAATAAAAATTGGTAAGATACTGTATAGAAGATGTAAAATGTACATAGCTTTTTGAAAATTAGCAATGATTTGTACAAAACTATAGGATAATTCAATGTTTAAATTGTTAAACTTAAATGTTTCCATAGATTTAATGAGAAAATCCAAATGCCACAGTCTGAAATCATATCTTTTTAGGAACTTTAATTTCCTACATTTCAGTAACAGCGAGCATTCATACCAGTTGTTCTTTTTTAAAATATATTTTTATTGACTTCAGAAAGGAAGGGAGAGGGAGAGAGAAAAACATCAATGGGGAGAGAGAATCATTGATCAGCTGTCTCCTGCATGCCCCCCACTGGGGATGGAGCCTGCAACCTGGGCATATGCCCTTGACCGGAATCAAAACCGGGACCCTTCAGTCCACAGGCTGACACTCTATCCACTGAGCCAAACTGGCTTGGGCAGCATTCATAATTCTTACAAAATTTTTAAGTTAACATTTCAACAAGTATGCCTCTCCATTAGAAATCTAGATGTATTTGAACATACTGACTCTTTCACAGAGTTACAGCCTCTTCATTTCGTGAATATTAATAGTCTCTGCAGATTTGTTGGAAACTGAATTTCTGTTCTTCATCCGCCTCTGATTTGGATGGCTAGGCTGGTTTCATTTGAAAGCAAACTCCTCCTGGTCTTGGAAGAGGTTTGGCTCCCCCACACTTAATAAGTTCAGCAAACCCTGAAAAGCCATCAGAACCCCAAAGATGATAGCCAGAGTGGATAAAAAAACACAGAATCCACTGTTGGTTGATATTCAGGCAGAAATACAAAGGCCAAAAGGAAGGAAGTAAAAATATAGTCAGGATCGGTGTTCACATAACATTTCCACAGTGCTTGGAGCTCAGGGCTATACAGTCAATAGTTATGTTGGTAATAACACCTAGTCAGACTACTGATAGATTACTAGTCCCTCCCTCGCAATAATTAGTTTGATACAAATTCCCAGAGAACGTTGTTGCATATTGATTTTCCACATTGCAATTTCATTCTCACATTATTCAGGGAAGTATGTAGATAGTAGGTTGTATCGCATTATTATCCTGTATTAGAAGGGAAACGGGTGGGATGTGGAAGAGTTGAAAACATTCTTGAACAAATGTTGAGGTGAAGAATATATTTTGTTAAATTTGATTTGGAATCTCAGGTCACAAAAACTTCATACTGTGGTTTCTTTGCTGAGCATGTGCAGATGATGTTGTAAACAGCACAGTGTTAAGGAGTTGGTGTTCTGGTGTGACTTGTGTGCCTTCAGCTGTCCTTGCTGTAGCAGAGATTAGCTGATGGTCTTCACATTGGAATGCATGCTCTAGAAAATCCCAGAGTGGGCACCCAATTGGCCTATACTTTTGTATTAACATATTTTTTTGTGGTCAGACTCCAAACATCCATTCATTTAGCAAAGTGTCAAAAATCTAGATGAGCCAAAGATCTTCTGAAGACTGTAGTTAACTGATTTGGGATGGTAGCAACAGAATGCTTTATGCAGAATAACCTGCTTATGAATGGAGTGATGTCTCCCCATATAACAACTGTTAACTTCCATATATACATGACAGCATTCATTTGTTTACTTACTCAATTACTCCCAAATATTACAGAATGCCTACTGTGTGCTATGTACTTTGCTGGGCTTGGGCATTCAGAGATAGCATCAACACTAGTCCCTGCTCTCAGGTTTCTTCCAAACCAAAGGAGGGGTCAGATCTGCTGTAATGCAGAAGGAATACTGTACTCCTGGTCTACACAAAATACCAGCCAATGAGGTTTATATAACCAAGTGCGCTTTAGCCAATGTTAATTCAATCAGTGTTATTGGAAAATAACAGTATTTTATTTTGGTACATATGCAGTATAACATAAAAGAATGAAATGTCTTTTCAAACTGCCTAAGAAGCCAGCTTGCAATTTTTTATTTTTTTATATGAAATTTTTCCTCCGATGGCAATCATAGATGTTGTTTATGAAGAAATTCCTAGCACCTTTCTCTAAACAAGTAAGGTTATAGACTTATCTTGAAATGATAGATACTTGCTTTAATTGATCCCTGCTATAAAATCAGTTTTGCAACGATACTTAGTTCCAGTTGATTTTTTTAGTTCATCATCTTAATTAAGTTTAGCCTCCCTTCAACCTTTCAGCCTTATTGGTAACTGTTACTTTTCAGCAATTTCAAAGAGATTACATTTTTAAATGATTTTTTAAAAACCTCCCTGGTAATGGTCATTAACCTTACACACAGCAGATATTGTACTTGTGTATAATTAAAGGGACCAAACATGAAGTTTTTTTCAGCAGCCCATAGTCCCCAGAAGCCAGTAGAACTTTTATCCGTAGGTTTTTTTTTAAAATTAGACCCAGGGCTTAAAGCTAAGCAATATAGATTAGGGAAATGGTGATTTGGGCAAAATGTTACCTATTCAAAAATATAAGTGGCAGCACTTTCTTGCAAACCCAGACTAAGTTTTGCATATCTGTTTTGAATAACTTTGGTGAAATTAAGTGATTTGAAATTGGATGCAGTCAGGTAAGCTGGAGAGGCAGCTCAAAGCTATGGCAGGTCAAGGAAATCACATAAAGCGGAGTCATCCTCATTTCAATCCCCCTCATTGTATAAACACCAGCACCATTGGACCCTGAGCATGGCTGCATCTTGTTATATATGTAGAAGTTTTAAAATCAATTTGATTTTCACTGGTATGATTCTCTAGTGTGCTTAATATGCTATGGATGGGTTTCTGAGAATAGTAAGAAGCAGTTACACTTCTCATGAATATATAGCAGATGAGGCACACTGATTTATTATTCCATTCTATTTTAGAACATGCTTATGATTTTTTTAAAAAAAAGAACATGAAAATTTCTAAAAAGCACAGACTAGTATATCTGTGTTTTAACTCTCTCACTGGGTGACTTTGGGTCGCCCTTTAACTACTTTGTGCCTCAGTTTATCCACCTGTAAAATTTGATAAAACCTCCCACCTCTAAATTACTGCTGACATTTTTATGAGCAATGAATTTTGAGGCCTTTTAATATATGTATTCAAAGTTAAATAATCTCCACATTTCCAATATCAGTTTCTTTTTATTTATAAAAAATGGCCCTTCTTATGATTTAAAATATTTTATATGAAACTCAAGGAGATGAAGGACGATGAAGAACTCTCCAGGAAAAAAAAATTAAATGGTGTGAATTGACAACACAAGTTCTAAAACTCAAGAGAATTCTAAATGAACTCACGATTCACTAATCAAAGATATTTGATATACTGATTCAAGAAGCAATGCATTTGCAACTCACAATAAATTTTGGTCATGAACTGTAAAACTTACTTCTTAATTTACTATAACCCCACCAGTACTAACCTTGCTCCTGCTCCCCTTTTTCACTAATGGAGTTAATATTTAGTTAGTGCGTTCTCTAACGTACCTTCCCCAGTGATATTGTGTGTGTGTTTTTCCCCCTCTTCTGTTCTCTGACCTCACCAAAGTGCCAGATGTCAACGGGAAGAGTTGAATGTACAATTTAACACCAAGAAGTTAGCAGAAGTCCATATCTCACTGATAGAGAAGGAAATTATTTAACCTTGCTTTCTGGGTGATTGACTTTTTAAAAACGTTTTAATCCAAAGTGTTCTTAAAAACCTCTCTAAAGCGTATGTGGTGCTGAATTTTGGTTACTGTGAAATGTCCTAGCTATACTAACTGTAGATTAACTTTGATCCCACCCAAATTATAAGATAGGTTTTTAGGGGAAGAGAAAATAAAAATTCCAGAAAATCTAATAAATTAAGGCCATGTTATAAAACTAAAATTCATAGTTTATTTAGTAATTAAACATTCTAAATAGAGGCCAGGCCCTGTGCCCAGGCTGTTGGAAGGGGAGATGACAGAACCTCAGCCCAGCCCTGAGGGCATGCCAATGCATTGGGGACTGTGGGCAGAGATGGGAGCCTGACTAGAAGATCATGGAGGGCCTGCTTGCCTCACCAGAGAACATGAGTCCCCACCGTCTATGGAAGCATCTGGATGTTCAACTGAAAGTTTTTATTCTGCATCCCAATGTTAGAGTACATGTGTATCTCATCTATAGACACAGTCCCAAAACAAAATAGCTTCATTGACTAAATTTACCCTTGAGTGTACAATGAAATAACACACTCTCTCTCTAGAAAAGGAAATGTTTTCTCCAAATGTTTCATCAAGTGTGGACGGCACTTGTCCTGGAGGAACATAGAGGACCTTTCAGTGATCAGCAATTTGCTAGCCTCCGGGGCAGCGCCTCTGGATGCTGGTTGTAAGTCAAGAGAGAAGTTAACAGGGAAACAGCCAAGACCAGGAGTAGGAGACCAAGTGGGGGTAAAAGGAGGAGGAAGGAGGGAGAACGTATTTTCACAGAAAGGATGGATGAATGCCAAAGTTTATACTTTTCATCCTGTACACAGCCAGGGAACAATATTTAAATGATCTTATGTATTGAATTCAAGTTTAGCTTGAGAACAGGACTGTCCGTTTAATCAGTTCTTCCTCCTGTCCCATGACCACCAAGAGAACATCTGACCTATTCGTTTGGCTCTTAAAATTAAATGAGCTCTAAAAATGCCAGGTATTGGCCTGGCCGTTTGGCTCGGTGGATAGAGCGTAGGCCTGCAGACTCCAGGGTCCTGGGTTCGATTCCGGTCAGGGGCATGTACCTTGGTTGCGGGCACATCCCTGGTGGGGAGAGCGCGGGAGGCAGCTGATGGATGTTTCTCTCTTATTGATGTTTCTGACTCTCTATCCCTCTCCCTTCCTCTCTGTAAAAAATCAGTGAAATATATTTTTTTAAAAAGGGGAATTTATTAATTAATTAATTAATTAATTTTTAAAAATGCCAAGTATTTTCTTCTGGTGGAAGCAACAACAGACATGTACATTAATATTTCCATGTCTTGGTTAAAATGCAGTGCTGTGGTTTTATCTCTGAAAGAAATTTCAAAATGTCAAATAGGCATAAAAGGTGAAACATCACACACTTCCCCAGTAAACTGAAAATAGACGATAAGCCTTAGAATATACAAATGGATCTAAGTGTGCTTTTTCGTTTCTAGGAATGAGTTAGTCCTTAAAGACCCCTTATGACTATGGAGGATTTGTTATAGCATTCATGTGTATTTCTTTCACAAACCCGATTGAATTAAGTGCAAACGGTATTTGTTGAAAGTATCTGTACTCCTGCCTGGGGAAGAGGTGATGGAGGTTACCTGTAGGGCAGGATCTTCCTGGCCCGAGAAAGCAGGTTTTCTCACTGGGGAAGACTAGACTTGCATCTGATGTAACATACCAGGCTCTTGGGTACAAAGTGGCCCAGTAAAGACAATCAGCACCTAGACCTTCAGCCAGAGAAGGAATGGATCAGCAGCATTTGCAGAAGCTGGAAAAGGCTTTATGGAAGCAGAGACTGGAGTGGCATTCTGATTTTGGATGGATTGGGAGGAGAGGGGTCTGGGAACCTTAGGCAAGAGAAACAATGTAAGGTAGAACCAGCAAGTACAAGAAATAAAGGCCCCACTAGAATATAGGGTTTGTGTTTGATGATAGGAAAAGCTCAGCTCAGCCCATGGAACAAGGTTAAGAGAAAACCTGACGGCTCAGAAGGAAGAATTTAGAGTGGATTCTGTGGTGTCAACCATGGGAGCCATTGCAGGTTCTTGAGCAGAGCTGTGCCACAATTTTTAAGAGAAAGTAATTATTCTTCTGCTTTGAAAAGTGGTGCTGATGAATCTATTGGCTGTCTTGTTTATTGTTTTTGTGTCTCCCTTTATTTTTTAAAAATGTGTTTTTATTGATTTTTAGAGAGAGAGGAAGGGAGAGGGATAGAGAAATAAAAAACATCGATGAGAGAGGAATATCATTGACCGGCTGCCTCCTGCATGCCCCCTTCTGGTGATTGAACTCACAACCTGAGCATGTGCCATGACCAGGAATCGAACCAGTGACCTCTTGGTGCCTGGGTAGATGCTCAACCACTGAGCCACACTGTCCAGGCTTTTTTTAATCCCTTTATTTTTTTTATATAGTTTATTGATTTTTTTACAGAGAGGAAGGGAGAGGGATAAAGAGTTAGAAACATTGATGAGAGAGAAACATCAATCAGCCGCCTCCTGCATGCCCCCTACTGGGGATGTGCCCGCAACTAAGGTACATGCCCTTGACTGGAATCGAACCTGGGACCCTTCAGTCCTCAGGCCAACGTTCTATCCACTGAGCCAAACCAGTCAGGGCTTTTTCTCCCTTTAGATACTTCAGTCTTTTCATCTGATATTTACTGCTCATGTCTACTTCAGTGTGGCATTTTCTCACATCCATCCCTCTTGTACTTCCATTTTCTGATGGCTGCGTGAGGGCAGAATGAAGGGTGGGGTGGAACATTCACCTGGAATGTGGGACCACCTGGTGCTGGGGAGACCAGGGAAGCAGGAACCACGTGACTCCTGGTCTTCTGGCCTCTACGGCACTTGGCAGAGATGCAATTTCTCTGATGTGACATGTCGCTGCCTCTCCCCTCGGGGCAAGCAGGACTGACAGGCAGTGATGCCGGCCCCATTGAAGAACGTGCCCTTGTGGAGTGCTGGTGCAGACGGAGCCCTGAGGAGCACCACTGGTCACCTCCATGCTCAGGTGCATCTTATGCCATAAGTACCCATTGCTCTCCGACTGTGCGCCACCCACCTGTGTTCTTTCACGGTCTGACGTGAAATATATCTTAAGACCTGCTTCTAAGAACGATGTTCCTTCATGCTATAATTTTCTCTCCCATAACTCTACACAGTTAAGATCACTATGGTCCTCCAACCCTGCCTTTGGTAACTTAGGGGGAATATAGTGGGAAGAAAAGAAAGCATTTTATTTGGGGATGTCTCCAAAGCCATTCATTAATTTTGGAAAAGTAAAATGCACTTAACCTGATGGAATATTTATAAAAATTGGAAGCTCCCTGTCAACTAAATCTCATTTATTTAATCTAGTATTAGACTGCCTTTTTTGTTAACCAGATGGAAAACATTAGCAGTAATAGTGAACAAACATATCCCGGCTCCCAGCGGTCATTTTTAACCACCATTAACAATCTGGTTTTTACAGATTAGTAATATGCAAAAGGCAGTGGTCCAGATACACAAAAGGCAGCTGAAGCGTCTGTGCGCCTTACTTACTAGCATTGAACTATTTTTAAAAACCCTTTGTATGTGAAACATTCGATCTAAGCTCAAAATTGGCAGATTTTACCCAGAAGTTGGAACAGAATATCTCTTTGAAATAGACACTGATGTAAAATATTAATAAACCCTCCACAAAGCTGATGAAAAGAAAAGCTTATTATTAATGTCATCAGTAGATTTGCCTGTGGTTCATATAGTTTCCATTTACTAGCCATTTGTTTAATGGTTTCGTACCTATATAAGCCTCCTAATTGTGAAGTAGAAAAGAAGTGCATTTTAACACGTCATATTTTAACTTTTAAATTTAACTGCCTAATTGAAATATAATACAAAATAAACAGCTCACAAAATACACTATTGGAACAAAAAGAATCTGGTGTAAAATGTGAGAAGGACTTGGCTTCTAGAGTTGCCTGTCCAGAAACAAACTATCTCATTTAAACCGTGTGTTGGGTGTTGCAGGGGCTTATTATGCCCTGTAAATGGATGCAGAGGTCTGTGCATTCTTGTTTCTCCTCTTGTTCAGACTCAAGATCGAGTATGAACCGTCTGTTTGACTAGAGCAAACATAGTCAAAACTGCACCTATTATGCACTTATCTTCCTTTCAAAGTCCCGTTATACCTGGTTTACGTATTTATGATTTGCTATCCACCTTCATGTTACTCTTGTTTTAGATACTAGTATTTTATAGGAACTACATTGAGGTCTATTTTTAGAATGCTTCACAGAAATTTCCTCATATTTTATTATATGGAGAAGAAAGCCAAAATTTGAACATTCAGAAACATATAGAGAGAGGTCATGTCAAAGATGAGAGTGGGAATGAGATTGTGCAAGTATGCTCTAGCTACTAGAGAAAATGCCTGTGTTACGGAACTCGTGGTGCCAACGATATTCTTGTCCTACTGATGGGGAGCAAGAAGCACCTTCTCATAACTATGTAGGGCTGTAAGAATATTTGCATAGATTATGTTTACATATATGTATTTACATACACACATCTATATGCATACACACATACCTGCCCACACATACTCCCAACAGTCTTCAGGTGGATGCAGAATCACCATTTATAAGATCCTGCTAAGGGTTTTCCTGTCTGTCCTGGTACTGACCTGTCTCCCTGCCACTTTGGGGAGAAATTCTGTGTCCCTCCTTGTAGGAATTTTTACCTTGACAGTGAAATCTCCCAGTGTTCCTACAAGTGCCCAGGGCCATTACATTCCATTTCTTGCTGAGGAAGGGAAATGAGTAAATAGTGAGGAGAGAATTGAAATGATGCATTCTGGCCCGGGTCATAATTTAAAATTTACAACCTCCCGAGGTTCCTTTCAGTGACAACTGAAAACACTTTATTGAATACCTGTTATACGTGCAGCACTGTGCTAGGCACTGGCCATGCAGGAAAGACACAGCCCTACCTCCAAGTAGCACGCCATCTAGTGGGTGAATTAGGCAAGTAAGTGAACAGCTTCCAGGGACACAGAGGAGGCGAAGTAGGGGGACAAAAATCCATGAAACTTCAGAGTACTTTTGTCTGTACTCACCTCTTTGGAAAGCATATCACATTTTATATATAGTTGCAGGTAGCTGATTGAAATTTGAAAACAACAAAAAAAATTCTGGTTAGCTGAATGATTGGATTTCTTTATTTATAATTTCTGGATTGTATAGACTGAATTTATGAATGTAGATAAATACATTTTCTTTATCTTGCCTTCATTCTGGTTGGCACTTAAGCAAAATAAGTAAGAAAAACAATCTAACCTTTACCCACAATATAGTCTTTATTGGTTAAAGGCAAGTAGTTAAGAAATTATCAGCAAGCATGTGACTAATACAAAGTAATATGAGATAACTAGTCTCTGTTTTAGGTTGATTTAAAAAAACAACAAACCCTATCATTTATTAGGAAATTGTTCCAGGCTTGTAAATTCTCTCTCTAGGACAACTGAAGCCTCCTCCCACTGCTTTTTCACTGTCCCAAATGTTGGTGGCTCCAGATGGCAGGAGGCTTCCGCTTCCACGGTCTGGGGGCCTTCCAATAGTCAGCAGACTTCTTCACGCTTCTGAAGGGAGAGGGACTCTGATCAGCCTTCTTCCAGAAATGTTGACTGCTCAACTGCCTCTCCTGCCCGTTCTAACAATTACCTTCGTTGTAAAGGAGGGGGTAGTACTGGGGCGGGAGAGGGGCTAACTCAGGAATCTACTTTCATGGAGCTGCCAGCACAGGCCACATAGGCTGTGCCCTCATTCTCTCTAGCTGCCCCCCTTCTTCTGGGGAATTGAACATGAGCAAATGAGGACATTTGGTTCTGAGAACTTCCAGTTTCAAGTTATAGTAAATAATAAGCTCTTTTGTAGACACTGAAACAAAATGAAGAGAAGAACGTTCAAAAAATAGCCCACACAAAACTAATATTTTTCTCCTTTTTTTTTTTAAAGGTGAACACACTCAAGAAACAAATTCACCTCATTCTCTCAAAAAGGATGTAGAAAATATGGGGAAAGGTAAAGAAAAGTTTTAATTCTGTGGAACTTCTCTTCGCTGTAAAAGACTTATAGAGATAATAGGAGGATATTTTTGTTCTATGCCGTATTTTAAGCTTGACAAGCAACATATGAATAATATATGGACCATTGGGTGGATATAATTGAGATTAATGCATACATATCAATCAATACATGACACTGTAATATAATACTTTAAAATAATATATTACATTGATTTATATTCATGGATTTCTGCACAAAATCTATCCTATGTCTATGCAACACTTTTTAAACTGGTAAAATATTTCGTCTTCTAATAATAAATTGCCATATATAACAGTTCTCTGGAGAGTTATTTATAAAGATTAGTAAAATGACTCTTCCTTTTTTCTTTATTAGAAGAACTTCAGAAGGTTTTATTTGAACAAATAGATTTACGGAGACGACTGGAACAAGAATTCCAAGTGTTAAAAGGAAATACATCTTTCCCAGTATTCAGTAAGAAATCACTTTTATTTCATTGCATTATGAAATTTGATGACATTCCTATTATTAGGCTAAAGAATATGCTTCTGAGGATTAGGTGACTGTGTAAAGTGCTGCTCAGTCTTCCTGTGATCTCCATGTAAATATTAGGAAATTTTAGTCTCTTATTTATGCTTTGAATCAGCTCAGCATGCAAACATACCATTACATGTGTAGATATATTTAAATATTCAGAAATATTTAGGATGTATTTATTTTTAAAATATATTTTATTGATTTCAGAGAGGAAGGGTAAGGGAGAGAGAGAGAGAAACATCAATGATGAGAGAGAATCATTGATCAGCTGCCTCCTGCATGCCCCACACTGGGCATGTGCCCTGACTGGGATTTGAACTGTGACCTCCTGGTTCATAGGTCAACACTCAGCCAATGAGCCACACCAGCTGGGCTAGGCTGTATTTTTTTTTTTTTTAAAGAATTACTCAGGTATTTTTATTCCCTAAGATAGAAAAAACAAAAGAACAATTAATTCATATTCTCAGATTGTGCTGGCTGGAAAGCTGCTTGGTGCTTGAAATACGCATATATATGAAGATTTAAAATTTATCAATTCAATGTACACATGTTTGTTTTGTTGATTGAAATTAGTATAATTTTAGTAGTTTTGGATTCTCCATATTTAATGTAAAAATTCCATTTCAACTTTGATGGCAGGAGATATTTTAGTATAAACGCTATTGGTTGTGCTGCCAGAATCCTGGAATTTCAGACTTTATGTAGGTGTCCAGATTTCTAAAATCCACCAGCCCCAGTCTGGGTCACATTTTGACAAATACATTAACAGTAGTATTTTTTTGAAAAGCTTTTGGAGTTTTACTTTCTCTCTCCAGAGAAAGTGGGAAATAAAATAGTATGTGAACATATATTTTAAATTCTATAAACTTATATTAATTTTTCTGAGATACTTTTTTAGAATGTTAGCATGTCCCTTGTTTATTAATCTGGGCATCACAAAACATATATTGGCAATTCCTGTGCTAGAGCCCAAGACCAGCATGTGGAAGATTTTCCAGGAATTGTGACTATTTTAATAATATCAGCGGGAAGGTCTGCGTTCACCAGGGCCTCTCCAATGTACTCGTCAGCACAATTGAAAGTCGTGTCTTCTCAGGTAGCAGTTTTGAATGGGGCTAGGTTCCTGGTAACATGTCAAACTGAGTTCCACCAGAACACTTAGCGCAGTAAAAGCAAGGGGACGCATGAAGGAAGAGAGCTCTGACCGCAGGAGTAACAGGGTGTGCCAAGTGAGTGATCTCTTAGTGCCCTGGAGGGAGGCGTGGAGCGCACAGTACTCCCGTATTTTGAACTTGCTGAGGCTTAAAATAAGATCGACTGGAGAGGGATGGTCAACAGCCTTGATAGTGTATTAGGAACATCATGACATTTGGAGCTTCGAGAAAAAGAGAAATGTATTAAAAAAATCTTTGAAACCTTAAAAAGCAGATGCTTTCAAAGGATCTAGAGTTCTCTCATTTCTAAAACTATATCTTAAGAAAGACTGCAAGGTTCCATACAGAATTGGGCAAACACTGAATGATTAGTTTCCCCGATAAGCTGATGTTTATCTAATTGTCAGGTTTGCAAATCCCAGCTTTTAGATCTAGCAGAGCCGATTGGAATCCCTAAAGCAGGGGTCCTCAAACTTTTTAAACAGGGGGCCAGTTCACTGTCCCTCAGACCGTTGGAGGGCCGGACTATAGTTTAAAAAAAAGCTATGAACAAATTCCTATGCACCCTGCACATATCTTATTTTGAAGTTAAAAATCAAAACAGGAACAAATACAATATTTGTATTTGCATGTGGCCCGCAGGCCGTAGTTTGAGGACCCCTGTCCTAAAGTGTCCCCCTGCCTTCCTTGAAGCCAGTGTAGCCATGATTGATTCCATTAATAAAAGCTAATGAATCATTGGCACAAATTAATTTATAATCATTTATAAGTTTTCTTTATTAACTGCTCTACTATATGCAACATGTACATGTTTCTTTTTTTTTAAGTTAGAATGTTACAGTACAACTGGCCAGTTTGGACTCAGACTTGTCATTCAGCCTTTTGATCTGAATTAAAATGAATCCTCTGTGATTACCACACATATAAAACACTTCAATTAAACAACAACAAAAAATTTCTCCACTTTTTTATCTGCCGTGTATTCCACTGACCAAGGAAGTGGTGTGTGCGTGCCCACGTTTGAATAATGCGTGGTCTAGACACACCGCAAAGAGGCAGTTAATTTCACACCAGTGAAATAGCAAATGCACGTTGTGTGCTTGTTAGCTACACGCGAGAGGCCTTGAGGCTGGTGGGCGGATTTAGATTCACTCAGATGGAAAGGGGAAGAGGGAACTTCGTAAAGCCGTCTGTATCAGAAGGAAGCCTGGAGTTTTGCAGAGCTTTTTACCAGGAGGTGGACAGACACTCATAGTCACAACCCCTAAAACTCAGTTCACTTGGAACATGGGACTCGGCTAAGCTACCGCACGTGACAAGTAGGAACCCAGGCTCAAAAATCGACCCGACCCGAGTTCAGCTATGCCGGCTTCACAAAGGGGCTCTGCCACTTCCTGGTTATAGGACCCTGGACCCTGTAAAATGGGGCCAATAATTCCTGTCTCATAGGAAGATGAGAGGGTAAATGAGGGGGTCCGTGAAGGGCTGTCACGTCCCTGGTGCTCAGTAACGTCAGCTGCGATGACTAAGCAGGAGGAGGGAGAGATTATTAGCACTGAGCTCTAGAAAAGCAATCCTATAGAATAAAAGGCTAATATGCAAATAGACCAAATGGCAGAACAACCAGGACAACCGAACAACCAGTCGCTATGAAGTGTGCTAACCACCAGGGGGCGTGCACAGAACATGGCAGGCGTCAGCCACAGTGGGATGGTGGAGCAGGTGAGCGGGGCCCCAGACCAAGGCAAGGTGCCAGTCGCTGTCACTGGGACAAGCCTCTGGTGGTTACTGAAAATTCTTTGCTCCTGTGCTCCACGGTCCCACCCGGTGCTCACACCTGGTGCCGGGTGCCAGCAGTGGGTGTGAGCGGCGACTCCAGCACCGGCTGCAGGTGCAAGCGGGGCTGGCACCATCAGCACATGGGAGTGGTGGCCGTGGGAGCGGGGCTGCCGGCAGAGAGGGGACCGGGGCCATGGCAGAAGGGGCCGGGTGGGGGTGCGGAGGATGGGTTGAGACCCACTCCTGTGCCCACCGCAGCCTTGTGGCCCACAGTTCCTTTCAAGGTGCATGAATTTGTGCACTGGGCCCCTAGTTCTAGAATAAGTTTCTGAGTTTCTCTTGGGATTCTTGTTGTGGTTCTGAGGGTTAATGAGGACCAGGGGAATAAATAAAGGTGAGGATAAAGATTAGAGGAAGGAGGAAGAGGAGGAGGTGGTGGAAGACCAGGTAGAGGAAGAGGAGAAAGGGGAAGAGGAGGAGAAAGCATCTCTATATTGGGAGGGGGGTCAGAAATTGAGAGGAGGAGGAACAAGCAAGTCTCTCACTTGCTGGGATGGAGCGTTCAGAGCTGCTCTCCATAAATACCCTGCAAAACCCTGATGGGGAAATACAGGGAGGAAGCCGGGCTCAAGCAGCAGGGCCAGGCATGCATTTCAGAGCAGAGGAGCACAATGAGTAACCTTGGCGACTGAGAAACCTTAGGCTATTACCTAAGCCCTTTCGACTGTAACACGGTGCTAACACCTACCTCAGGGAGCTGCTGAAAGGATTACTTGAGTGAAATATACAAAGTGTTGAGCACAGTGACTGCTCCATGGTGATGTGAGTTGTTGCCACCATAGTCCACTTTAAAGTTTGATATTTAGATGCTGCAGGGACTTGATAGTAAACCAGTTGATATGAGAAGCCAGAACTTCTCAAGATTTATTGGGCTCTAGTTATCAAGAGTGGAACAGGCAGTGAAACTTGGTTTGATACCAGACAATGCGTTTCGCTGACAAACTGAGTAAGACATGAGCAAGAGAGAGGGCAGGCATTGTAAGGAGAGATGGGAGAAATGTAATCTAGAATTGGGTGGAAATATGGAAATCCAAGTTTGGAGGAAATGGATGAGGAAGAGTTCACCCTTATCAAGGTCACTTTGTGATGGCAATAGGACAGTTGGTCAAACGTCCTGCAAAGACAGTTGCATTTAGTTGGACGGGAGTAAATGATTAGAGACCCTGTCCCCAACATGCCACCATTCCCTCTCCCTCCTCCTCCCCCTCCCCCTCATCCCCAGTGACTGGTCAGATCGGATTTGCAGCTCTAAATCCCGAAGTCATTTTTGCCACCACATTGTGTCCACCTTCCCTAGCAAACTTGTCTATTCTTTCTTCCTTCTCCTTTACCAGTATAGACCAAAAGTCTCGATAGTTGTTTAAAAGCAATGATAACAAAATGAAGACAACGTAAACAAGTGTGTTAAAACAATTTTAAAAAATTAAATAATTTTTAAAATGTATTAAAACTACTCTGATACTATAATGATAGCTACATGTCATTACTCATTTGTCCACAATTTTGTTGTGAGCCCGTAGCTTGACGAGTAGGATCTACCTGTTAAACCATATGTACTGTGTGGGTTTTTCTATTTCTGGTCCCAGAAATGTAGGCTGGATACTTTTTATTATTGTTTGGAAAACGCTTTGGCCTTTCAAGAGGGCATGTTAATAGAGCACAGCCCTTGCCCCTGTGCTGGCTGGCAGGCCGTGCTTCTGTGCTTTTTCTCTGCTCCCTCCTTTTATACTATGTTTCCAAAAATAGTTGTGTTTTAAGTGATTCTCATTAGAGACATTGGCCTAATGATTTTTTTATCCTCAGTTAAACTGTGCCCCTTCACTCCCCAAGGGATTGAAGCTTCTCCCGTAACCATTGCATGGCACCACACACTTACCTATAGTACAGTACCTTTCACATTAAATTCAGGGGTGAAATTAGGGATTGGGTCTTTTAAAAAAATAAATTATAAAAGGCAAGACTATGGAAGCAATAAAAAGATCAGTGGTTGCCAGGAGTCGGGTGGAGAAAAGGGATGAGTAGGCAGAGCACAGAGGATTTCAGGACAGTAAAACTACAGTGGGGCCTTGACTTATGAGTGTCCCAACTAACGAGTTTTTCGAGATATGAAAATCGCGAGCTAAAATTCAGGTTACGAGCCAGCTTCAGATACCCCACCGCTAGTTGGCGCAGCGAACGTCACAGTGAACGCCACAACATCAGCCCAGCATCACATGTCTCACTCGTTCACTTTAAGATTTGACATACGAGTAATTTGAGTTACGAGCTCCGTCATGGAACGAATTAAACTCATAAGTCAAGGTCCTACTGTACTCTGATACTATAATGATGGATACATGTCATTATGCATTTGTCCACATCCACAGAATGTACACCACCAAGAGTAAAGCCTGATGTAGACTGTGGACTTAGAATTATGACATGTCAATGTTCATTCATCCCTGATCACAAATGTACCACTCTGGAGAGTGACGTTGATAACTGGGAGACTATGGATGTGTGGGAGGAAGGGTACATGGGAAATTTCTGTACCTTGCTCTTTGTTGTGAACCTAAAACTGTTTTTTTTTTTTAAGTCTTTAAAAACAAATGATAGGTGCCCTAGCCGGTTTGGTTAATTGGATAGAGCGTCAGCCTGGGGACTAAAGGGTCCCAGGTTTGATTCTGGTCAAGGGCATGTAGCTTGGTTGCGGGCACATCCCCAGTAGGGGGTGTGCAAGAGGCAGCTGGTCGATGCTTCTCTCTCATCGATGTTTCTAACTCTTTATCCCTCTCCCTTCCTCTCTGTAAAAAAATCAATAAAATATATATTAAAAAATAAAAAATAAATGATAGTTAGCTAGATTGATATGTGTTTGACATTGTGGAAGGAAACATAGACAGATATGTGTTTGAGGTTGGAGAAGGAATTCACATAGTCTAGAAAGGTAGAAGTCAGTAAAATAAAAGAACACTGCTGTTAATGTCTAGTACCCAGCGCCTCGTGAGTAGTAAAGGATCTATTATCTTGAAAGCCGTGGAAAGCCATCACAGGTTTTTAAGCAGCAGAATGAGAGGGATTTGGAGAAGAGGGGACTGTAGGCCAGATGGTCACTGGGAAACTATTTCTTTGGGGGGTAACAGTGGCAAAGAGAGGGGAGGATGGAGGTAGAATGTACAGGACTCGCATACCCGTTGGCTGAAGAGAAGGGGGAAAGGTGATGACTGTGTTTCTGGTTCCATTAAACTGCTGACCTGACTATCCACCACAGATGCAATATGACACTGTGTTACCATTTAAAGCAGAAAAAGGCAGATGGCTAAGTCTACATTTTTTTTTAAAGACCACATCTAGAAAATGCAACAACATGATATATACATTGGAAGTCATTTTTTTTTCCTGTAAATGCAATTTAAAAATGATCAGTATGTAGAATGGCAAAGATAGTTTGCATAACGATACTTCTCACATAGAGGCGGGGCCTGTAGAACTGAACCAGGCCCAGGAAGGACCAAAAAATAAGGCTGATACAGGGAGAGAAAGTGTGCAGGTTGGCAGACAGGCACTCTTTTTAGGAGTGGGACAGGCTGCAGTGAAGCCAGGCAGCCATATCTAACGGACCCACATTTTATCACCCAGACGGCATTTTGTGTACAAGGGTCCGCATTCCCTGTGACTGAGGTGCACCCTCTCCCTCCCTCTGAACTTCTGAAGGCAGTGGAAGCTTGAGGTACTTGCGACTTTCTCACTTGTGCAAAGACTAGGAAACAGGATTGCCCAGACATTCCTGAGAGTGATGATGCGCAAAGGATTGTACTACATGGGTTGTGAGATACTGTGAAATGTAAGATATAGACCTTACCCCCTCAGAGTTTACTGTCTATTCTGATTAAATTATAGAATCTTGAAAACATTCCTTCATGTTATTTACTTTTAAAATATATATATCAAACTAGAGGCCCAGTGCACAAAAGTTGTGCACAGGTAGGGTCCCTAGCAGCTGCTGGCTGTGGCCAGCGCCTTCCTGTGGTCCAAGCCTCCCCCTGGTAGTCAACACACATCATAGCGAGCGATCAAACTCCCGGTTGGTCAAACGCCCAAGGGGACACTTTATATTAGGCTTTTATATATTTAGATAGGGGAGGGGTTTTCTATGGGGCTGTCAGTAATATTTTCACAAAATATGCTAAAAGTAGATTTTGCACTTTAATTCATTTCTGTCTCTATTTCTCTCTCCTGCTAGATAATTTCCAGGACCAGATGAAAAGGGAACTAGCCTACCGAGAAGAAATGGTGCAACAGCTACAAATTGTAAGTTGCATTTCTACTTTAAAATAAAGGCAGCTGGATGGGCTTGTTTAGAAACTGTTCATGTTTTTGCTGTGAAAGCCTTTGGTCCACCCACTTCTCAGCTGGTTTACATGCTAATTACCAAGAGATTTACTTAGACACAGGATAAGCAGATGTGTCAGTATGCTTCCTCGGGATGTAACTACCTACCATGTGTTAATAGACAGATGTGTACATTGTCTCTGTGGGCGAACCAGAGGTACCTGCATCGTCTTCTACTGCACAAACTCCCCAACACAGTGCTGGGATGCGCCAGACACTCCGTGGAGGCCACTGTCTCCCATCTTCGTCCCTCTCCCCTTCACTCCCCAGGTCAGGGCCAGGCTCTCCACAGTCAATAGAGTGAAGTGTGAACACTATTAATCAATTAAATTCACTTGAAGGATAATGAAAAGAAAAGAATTCTTTCCAAACAAAGTGTGTTACTCTAGCCTAATCATCTCTAAAAGTGGACACTAAGATCTATTTCTAGGGAAACAGGAAGATGTCTGATAAATAAATGTAGTGGGTTTTCTTTTTGTTTTGTTTTTTTCCTTCTGAATTCCTCGCCTTGTGTCCCCCTGCAGATACATCTGGTATTATTCACTAGCACCTTTAAAGCAGTCTCCCCTGCCTGGCCAGTGTGTCTCAGTGGTTGAGCACCAGCCTATGAGCTAAGACAGTGGTTCTCAACCTTCTGGCCCTTTAAATACAGTTCCTCATGTTGTGACTCAACCATAAAATTATTTTCGTTGCTACTTCATAACTGTAATGTTGCTACTGTTATGAATCATAATGTAAATATCTGATCTGCAGGATGGTCTTGGGCAACCCCTGTGAAAGGGTCATTCAACCGCCAAAGGGGTCGCGACCCACAGGTTGAGAACCGCTGAGCTAAGAGATCAGTACCTGATCAGGGCACATGCCTCAGTTGCAGGCTCGATCCCCAGTGTGGAGCGTGCAAAAGGCAGCCAATCAATGAGTCTCATCATTGATGTTTCTTTCTCTCTTTCTCTCTTCCTCTCTGAAATCAATGAAAAATATACACCTTTAAAAAGGCAGTCTCCCCAGCTTCCTCCTTCTCATGCGTGGGATGGGGAAATGATTTCTGCTCAGTATTTGTAAGATATTTGTAATCACCTGGGTAAAGACATACACTGCTTCTCAGTACTATTCATAGCATGATTATTATAGTTTGGGTGGCTAGGCATTTCTGGCCCATGTTATCCTTATACCGTTAAGCATGTGTCTTTGCATACCCACCTGTCGTGTCTAAAGAGACAGGAATCTAGCTCTCTGTCAGGACTACTTAAGAAGGATGGTTATTAACCTTTGCTTTCTGCGTGGAAGGAGCCATGCTCGTACTGGGAGGCATTTTTAAAGCAACCCGTGCTTCATGTTTCTCTCCATTCCGGGCTCTGTTAACAGTGCTGCTTGTCAGTCTTAACGCCCTGCTGAGGTTTTCCTCGATCTCAAAGTGCCGGTTCACAACTCTCAGTTCTGAAAACCACCTCAGCGTAAAGTGCCTCTTAACAGGATCTTTATTCTGGTTCTGCTTTTGTGTGTGTTCGGGTTTTTTGTTTGGTTTGTTTGTTTGTTTGTTGCACTTAAATTCACTGGGAGCAAAAGGATTTTCTTAATCTCCTACAAGGATTAAAATATACATACAGCTTTTCACAATAAGAACTAGTAATTACTTACTATGAATATACTTACTGTTTTCTTTGTTCAAAGGAAGAATTTAAAAAAAATAGAATTGGAGAGTGATATAAAATTTTAAGACCTTACTGGCTTTATTCAGATATTGTTTTCAGATTCTTAAAACAAAAATTGTCACACATCAAACCAAAAACTTGTGATTTCAGGGTGGTGGGTCTAGCAAAATGGGCATTAAGAAAGAAACTATTGCCCTAACCGGTTTGGCTCAGTGGATAGAGCATTGGCCTGTGGACTGAAAGGTCCCAGGTTTGATTCCGGCCAAGGGCATGTACCTTGGTTGCGGTCACATCCCCAGTAGGAGGTGTGCAGGAGGCAGCTGATCGATGTTTCTCTCTCATCGATGTTTCTAACTCTCTATCTCTCTCCCTTCCTCTCTGTAAAAAAATCAATAAAATATATTTTTTTTTAAAAAAGAAAGGAAACTATTTACTTCAGTGCCCCTGTTTAAGGCTAGTTATGTAACTTAAAAGATAGTAAATTACTTCTTGTTGTAAATTAAATTCTCTGGGAGAAGCTAGAATTTTTACCCCTAGGCCTATAGGTTTAAGTCCTGAAATCCTCAAAGGCATATCCAGGCTAACAACATAAAAATTGATGAAATAGACATGATTTGTCCCTCCTGTTTCTTCCTCTTCTTTAGTGTCTCCTACCATAAGATACCGAGAGCTTCTTGCTGCCTCCGGCACCCAAGAAACATTTCTTGAATGAATCACTACTCATGAACGCCCCCTGCCCCAATTCTGATATTCTCATGTAGCAGTCCTCTTAATTCTTTTCCAGATTTCCCTGGTTTGGTCATGACTTTCTCAAATGTTCTTTTGTACTAAGTAAGTACTAAGAAAACTACAAAAGGAAGGTGTAGTATTGAATTATAGGAAGCTTATGTATTACTGTTCTGTCCTTATAACTAACAGACACAAGCTTCAAGGCCTACAAACTTGAGTTCAAGACTCATCCCATATAGTCCATTAAGTGTTAGTTCTTCAGCCAAAGGGACCTGTTGGAAGGTCTAGCCTAGTGCCCAGATAGGGATGTAGTAAGGAGGAAGTATGTAATGAGCATGAAATGCCCTCACAAGTCATAAAACGCTATGCCAATATGAGTAACATCCCTTCTCAAAGGGGCACTTTCGTAGTGGAACTGTTTCAGCCTTGCTGGCTGGAGATATTTTTGTGCAGGAAGGACCTATGTTCACGTTATGCCATCTTCTTTGGAACTGAGGCAGCAGACTCAAGTTTACTTGAACAGGAATTCATCTAATCCCTTATTCAGCTTGTTTTATTTGCTAAAGTACCTGTGGGAAATGCCTTTAGAAAATTATATCTGAAGATTATCAAGAAGTTGCTAGGTATCATAACTGTTGACTTTCCCAGTATTTTAGTTGAATGACCTAATTCATCTGTAAATATGGTTACATACTTTGTTCCCCAAGAACCCGGCAGTTTACTCAAAATTATTTTAATATTTAAAGTTTACGGAATATATATTACAGAATAGTCCTCTGCCTACAGAATAGGCATTTTTCCCTTTGGATGAGATAAAAACCCACTCTATCCTGCAATAATGAAGAATTCAAATATATTAAAATCATCATATTTTGTAATGATTCCCATAGACCCACGATGTATTTATACTATGTCGTTACAGTGTTCTTATTCAAAAGATGATATCGAAAGCATCTAGGGTGCCATTGCTGTAGAAAGAAAACTTATGAATTTCTTTGGCTCCTGCATGTTTAGATTCTCCACTGACTGTAATTTCTGCACCATTGCTTCCTTTTCCAGTTTGTTAAATGCAAGTTATGATGACTGCAGAGTCAAATGCTTGACTCTCCTTGTGCATTTTTCTCAGTGTCAGATTTAAAGCATGTGTATCTTTAACATTTATACATGACCACAAGCTAACTTTTACAATAGCTTAAAATTAGAGTTTTATAGCACTTAATGCCGTTTGTGTTAAAGCTTCCCTTCCCCCACTCCTGCCCTAGGTTTTCAAGTGCTTAAAATCTTTCATTGCTAAACCAGATTTATTTAGACAACCTAAGGAATATAGTCCTCTCACTAAAAACCAAATACAAAAGTTACAGAATTTAGCAAATTCATGAAGATGTTACTGTTTAGTATAATGTAGAGCCACAGATTTCTCATTCACAAGTAAACTGTGATTTTAGGAAAAATGTCTTTCACTTTAAAAACAAAATGAATTACCCCTTAGGGTTAAGAAGAAAGTGAAGAAACTTCATAAACACATACATTGTTTTATGTCAAGTATATCTCAAATTTTTTAAAAGGTGAAGATATTTTGCTCTCTATAACCTTTTGATTAAGGTTTTTCTAAGAACTGGAATCCTATATAATAAAAACCTAATATGCAAATCGACCGAACAGCAGAATGACCAATCGGCCCTGATCGCCAGCCAGGCCTAGGGACCCTACCCATGCACAAATTTCGTGCATCGGTCCTCTAGTATAATATAATTTACAATACAAGCTGAGACTATTATGATGCCTTCATAATCTTCTTATTTTTCATTGCTAATTTGGCAACAATTTTTTTAAGCAAGTGCATTTGTATATAAGCTACTACTGTCTATTTGTTGAAGACATGGTCTGTTTTAGTCATAGTTCTTGAAGGACATGCTGCAGCAGAGAGCACATGATAAATGACGACCCAGATTCAGATCCTTGGAACTTGCTGGATTGCTAGAGGAGCACAGATGGAGCACATGCGCTAGGCTTAAAGTGCCCTCTGCTGTTTGTCCAGAATGCTGCAGTCACAGTTGCACGCAGCCAGGGGTGAAAGGTCTCAAAGTTCTCCATTAAAAGCCTCAAGTAAATGTACCACAGCTTTTTTTATTCCCTCATCTACTGATGGGCACTTGGGCTGCTTCCAGGTCTTGGCTGCTGTAAATAATGCTGCAATGAACATAGGGGTGCATGTCTTCTTTCGAATTAGTGTTTCAGATTTCTTAGGATATATTCCCACAAGTAGAATTGCTGAGTGATAAGGCAGTTCCATTTTTCATTTTTTGAGGTAACTCTATGCTGCTTTCCACAGTGGCTGCACCAGTCTGCATTCCCACCAACAGTGCACGAGGGTTCCCTTTTCTCCACATTCTCGCCAACACTTGTTTGTTGATTTGTTGATGATGGCCATTCTGACGGGTGTGAGGTGGTCTGGAGTATTATGCTAAGTGAAAGACAAATAACTTATGATTTTACTTACATGTGGAATCTATTGTACAAAATAAACTAACAACAAAATAAAGACAGAATCATAGATACAGAGGACAGACTGACTCACCGTTGTCAGAGGGGAGGGAGGTTCGGGGGCTAACCCAACCATAAAATTATTTTCGTTGCTACTTCATAACTGTAATGTTGCTACTGTTATGAATTGTAATATAAATATCTGATATGCAGGATGGATCTTAGGTGACCCCTGTGAGAGGGTCGTTCGACCGCCAAAGGGGTCGTGACCCACAGGTTGAGAACCGCTGCCTTAGATTGTCAAATAAAAAAATGATAACAGCAATGGCAATAGCTGTCCAGAGTGAATGAGTCAAAATTATTTTTTGTCAGATTGGCAAAAAAATATATAGTTTTGGTGTGCCACAGACTTTTAGTAATTAGTTTATATGTGCCATGAGATGAAAAAGTTTCAGAATCGCTGTTAATAGAATTGTACACCTGGAACAAATATTTTTATTAACCAATGTCACCCCAATAAATACAGTAGAAATAAAAAAAATTAAAGCCTCAAGTAAAATCGTGTTATTAGTAGATTCATACTAATGTTTCATTCATGTAGACTTGAAAAAAAGCAGTTTACAACTTCCCGATGGTGGGAATGGTGCTTCCTTGCAGGAAGGGAGCAGTAGGTCTTCCTCGTTGCTGGAAAAAACACTCCCTCTGTAGGAAGGGCACAGCCCTTCAGTGATACCTCTTTCCTTGGAGATTCTCCCATGTTCATTGGGATGTGAACTTGCCCAGATTCCTATCTTCTCAACCCAGAGAATTTTGTATGTATTTTACATTTTTTTTAAAGTAGGTCGAACAGTTACTTTTTTTGCACTATATTTTTCAAAAAATAACTCTGGGCCACTAGAGGATTTTGGTTTTGTGGCTAAATATGAAACTAAAGGAAGTCCCTGCGCGTCAGAGGACTTGAGCAAGTCTGGGCTTCTGCAGAGTCTGCCTTAAGGTTCTCCAGCAGTGGACAGACTTGGGCTATACCGGGACCTTTTCCAATTGTTGATCTATTGCTATGCATCTTGACAACAACATTACTTGTTCCTTAGTTATATGGCCTCTTCTCATCTTTCTCCTTTCAAGATGTTGACCCACCTGAATGTCTGAGCTTAGGTTAACTCTCTCTTGGCACAAACTAAGAAGTTTATCTTTTTTGGAAAGCTCTCCATACTTTTGACAGACTAGAGTCAACTAGGTAATTTAGAAGTTACATAATAATTTTAAGGGATGTTTTTGTCCATGTCAGCCTTGGTGACATGTAAGCTGGTCAAGATGAAAAGAAGGCTTTTGTAAGTTCTATTACAGGAACTTTATGTGGAATAATTAACTTAAGTGGAGCCCCTCGGATCCCGAGCTCCCATGCTTGGAGTATTTGCTGAGGTCTCTGTAAACCCAATATTGCATTTCATGGAATCTTAAGTATTGTCAGTTGTGAGAGGCAACATGACTTGATGAATCACAAGAAAAGAAGCTTTCGACTCTTGTTCTAAGACACCATCAATTATAAAAACCCAATTTTAGAGATGTTAAAATGTGAGGGGGGAAAGTGTATTAATAGAATCAATGAAATAGGGTAGCTCTCATTAACAGCTGGGCCATGTTCTAATATATTTATTTGCCATTCATGATTTAGGACTTAGAGTAAAAAAGACATGATTTTTAGCTTGCAACCTTTTGCTTTTTGTCTTGTTTTTGTTTAGCTTTTATTTCATCTTGTTTTAATGGGGGTGGGGGGGTGCAGGGGGAATGCAACAGTAAATGTTTGAGTGGAGATAATTCCTGACCCAGGTTTAAATTCCAGCCTGGAGATTTGGGATCAAACGTTCTCACTTGGAAATGTCCTCTCTTTGTCCTGAGTCCTTTGTTCCTTCTC
>NW_006288179.1:794162-796440 GCF_000327345.1 Myotis davidii | reverse complement strand
AGGGAGGGAGGGAAAGGAAAAATAATTCTGATTTAGATCTAAAAGTAGTGCCCTTCAGGCAGTTTTCTTTGGGGTAGGATGAGATAGCCCAGGGTGATGTTGACTTAACTATATAAGAAGTGCCTGGCGCAGAACAGATGCTCACTAAATCATTAACAGTATCTAATCTTGATGTTGAGGACAATTGCTAATTGAGAGGGGCACAAATATATTCTTTCAGGTAATTCCTTGTAACCCAAGGTTTGCATAATTTCTGCTTGTTATCCTAAATAACAGAATTCCTTTAAGTCTCTGTTCTTTCATGCATCTAGAGAGAGGTGATCCATGTGCTTTGGCATATAGCAGCATGCACCACAATGGAAAACTAAGATTCAGTGTGTCTGTGTTAATAGCAGGTGTAGCATGACCTAGAGTGAAAAGAAGAGGTAACTAGAGTAGGTCCCCATGTAACTGTTCTTGTCATAGGTATCTAGCTGATCTCAGCTCACGTCCTAAAATACGAGATTAGGACACTGAACTTTTTATGGTACTATATGAATCATTTATTTCAATGCTGCTCTCCATACCCTTTATCAGATATGCACCTATCAGATACATCCATGTTGTGGTTGTGTATAAAAATAGTGATATGGTTATTTTAATCTTGTTTTCCATTGAAAAAGACTGTTTGATTTCAACTAACCAGTTATTACAGCAAAATGGTCCAGCTAATCTTAGTCCCTAATGTGATTGTACATTTGTAGCTCCTTCCATTAATAAAGGTTCTTATTTATGGACTGGTATAAAAGGAGAGCAAAACATAAATATGCTGGGAATGATGGGAATATATATATAAGTATTAAAAAACATTGCCTAATTGAATGACAATAATTTTATTTCCCTTGTTGCTTTTACATAACAGCCATATTTTGTGTAACATCCTAGAAGGTTGAGTAATTATTTCTTTGCGTATAAAATAGATTCGAATCCTTGGAGTCCTGCATTAAGCTTTGTAATGATGATGGTAAGTAACATAATGATAGAATACCTTAACTGGGGTTAGTGCAGAGGCGAATCTAAATAATATATGTCGTCCAGTTTCAACCATTTGAATTTTCTAATGAAAAGTAGCATATCAAATGTGATAGGCTTTCATTCAATGCCCCAGAGGTGACAAGTACTTTCAAGTTTATCCAGGTAGATTTCTCACGGGTCATATTTTCCATTCAGTGCAATTATTTCTGATGCTTCTTTAGTAGTTATTGGGAAATAACCCAGAGTAGTAGTTTGTGTTTAGTTAGTTAATCTTACTTGCGATGTATAATGATAGTATTATTTCATCACTCCACTTAAATGAAAGGTTACATTGAACTAGTTTGTAAACACGTTCTTGTTTTGTGACCTTGGACATACACGATAACAACTTTGTTTTTGTGCCTCAATAAAAAAAAAAGAATACCATATTATTAAATGCAAAATCTTGAAAACTTCTGTGAGTGAAATATCACAGAGTAGCCTCAGAGACAAGCTAGAGCAACAGGCCGGTGTGCTCACCTGTCCTGTCCTGGTCGTGCTTTTTAACAGGCCTTAGGAGTGTGATGCCCTGAAAGCTCCGTACTGCTGAGCTGATAGAGACCTTTCCTCCTCAGGGAAGACCCACTGGCATTCGAATTGTTAGGCATGACAAAAGGTCTCCCTTGCACATATGTCTCCAAAATTAGCTTACCTGCAGAGTTTTTGCTTGTTTTTATCTTACAGATCCCCTATGCAGCAAGCTTGATCAGGAAAGAAAAGCTTGGTGCCCATCTCAGCAAAAGTTAAACGGTGAGTTTGCCGGAGGGAAGAGATTTTCCCGAACTCCCTGATTGTATTGGTTGGCCAGGTTCTTTATTGATGTCCTTGAAACAGCCCAATAGGTTGGTAAAGCTGTATCCTGTGTTTAAGCCGGTACACTAATGAACTTCATTGTTTCTGGGCATGAGACTTCCTAAATGAACGGCTAAGTGGGTCTTATAAATTCTATGGAAATTTTATACAATGAAAGAAGTTCTCTATTCAGTCTGTAGGAATGATCTTCATTCTGTTTTGAGGTTTTCTGCTGTTTCTGGTCCTACCTGACACCCTGGTTACTGCCCCTCGAGAGTAATTACTGCCCCTGGAGTGTCAAGTCATGCTTAGTGTCTCATCTTCTTAGGCTTGCTCTTGCTTCCAAAGAGTCTTCCTTAAATCTGACTTTGAGTGAATTACTGATAGGTGGTGAGGTGACCACTATAGACCTGTGAGAGCTTCTGCTTCTCTT
>NW_006288179.1:791137-794142 GCF_000327345.1 Myotis davidii | reverse complement strand
TAAACCAATAACAGTTTCTCTATAGCTGAAGCCAGGTTCAAGGTTGCATCCCCAGCAACAATTTGAAAGACAAATACTCTGGGCTCCTAAGGGAAGGAACACAGTGAAAATTCAATGACTATATTCGGAATATAACTAAACATTTCAAAAGCAACTTTTTTATTTTTATGGAAGAAGACATATAGTTATTAGAATGTTAGGGATGAAAAAACTAGGATTTTGTTTTTCCTGTAACAATATGTTAGGATGACTTAACAGTTGGAATTGCTAAATCAGAAAAGTAACAAGATGATAGAGTACCTCAGATGTCAGAGGTAGCTTTTGTAAATGTTCATGGCCAACTAGAATTGTGATCATTTGTCAGTTTGGCCATTCCCATCAGAATGGTTCTTCCCACTTCTTCCCTCTGGAACATATTTTCAACTCAATGAAATTTATTGGCAAAAATAATTCTGATCGTACAATACAGGCTCGTACTTTCTTCTCTTTCTTTCATGCATATCAAAAGCATCCTCTTCTCTGGGCAAACGACAGTCCCACTTCTTGCCATCATCTATATTAGTGGTAATCTTTAGTATTTGTCTTAATTATGTCACATTTCATCTGGAGATCAAAACTCTTTCCAAGACATACTCTCATTCATATGCTTTCTCTTCATTTTACGCACAGGGAACTAAGATACAGTGAAGAGATGTGATCTTTTATGTCTGTGTTGCAAAGCCAGGACCCCTGACTTCAGATCCAGTGCCTACTTTCTTCTAATGTATGCATTTCCTGTCTTCTGTGAGCAGATATTTCTGCAACAGAGATGGTCAAATAATTATTTTGTTTTCATCTCCATGAAGTCATACACAAGTATTTTTCTTAAATCTGAAGTTGACTTTGGGCAATTTTGCATTATAGTACACAGGTTTGCACCAGCAGTGTGAAATGAATAATTTTAGAACATTCAAACTCCAGTAAATCTTAACCCAGAGAATATCAAGGAAAACAAGGCATGAATCATCCAAATTAATGCTGATAAACCCAAAGGGTCAAAGTAATTGTCTTTCAAATCAAAGAGAATATATTAGGATGTTTTTGTTAGTAACCTTTAATGGAAGTAGAACAAATTCAGCCAAGTCTACAAATGATAAAGTCATGCAAGTCATACAATACATGTGTCTGGCTTCTTTTACTCCATATTTGTGAGATTCATCCATTAGAATGTAGTTTGATTTATACTTAGGAACTTCAATAAACTCTCTTTTTACTCCTTCCACTTCCCCAACTCATCTTCCTTGCTTGTCAGACCTGGGCTGCTCTTACATCTACAAATGAAGATTCACTGCCCAGAAACCACGCCTCTGAGGGTGACAAAGCATCCAGCTAGGTGGAAAAAAAGATTGATTTGTGTTTAGTAACTAATGCTTCCTCCATGCTGATTTTGTTTCCATCCTTGCAGACAACGGGGATTTCTCTAAGTAGACCCTGGTGCTTTCAGAAGATTAGTGGTTACTTAAATGCTGAGCTAAATCAGCCAAGCAGAGAATCACGACCATATTGTTAGAGGCAGTATTTGATTCTCAACATGCCAAGCCTGCAAGGAATTACCCCAAGAGAGATTACAAAATAAAAATCATTACACTGAGGGAGAGAGACAAATTCTGTCTTGCTGAGTGACCGCAGGTTTCCAAATTAGGGGCTGATGCATTAATGCCTTATGCAAGAGTGACCCTTAAGGTAGTGTGCTGTGTTCTTGCCACCTAGTGGATTCCAATATGACTATTAAGCGGAGGAAGCTTTTCAAAACCACAGGCAATCCACTTAATAAGCTAAGCAAGTACTGCCACATATCGTCATCCCTTTTAAAAAGCCAAATTGTTATTCTTAACAATACCAATCTCACAATTTAGGCATATACACGGAATACTCTTACCTTTCTCTTGGTAAGTCCTTAAAGATCCTTTACCCATGGATTTATATAAGCCTTTCTTCAACCGAGGTGTAGTCCCCTTTGGAGCAATGAATTCTATTTGTTTAGCTACCAGCTGTGTAATGTGTAGTTTATTTTATTTATCTTCAAACTACCTCCTAAAACAAGCCCTAGTAGATTAGACATTCTACTGCTCTGCGTATCTGTTTCATTGTGAGCTCATGACTACAATGGAAAGGATTTGAAAAATATTTCAAAATTTTGTGCGTATTATTCTTTCATCTGGGATTGCTTTTAACAACCAGAATTATTCCTGACAGTCTTACTTATTTTGGTTGTTTCTGTGTCCTGCACAGACACCCCAGTGTAATCTGTGTAAAACCTGCACCCCAAATAAAAAATGCCATGTCAACACTAATTTAATTATTACTTTACATTCTTTTTCTTCCAAGCATCATTTAACATTATTCAGATATCATCCATGTACCTGGTTGAAATAGCCATGTATTTCACAGATAACTCAGTCATTTGATATAAGTGGAAAGTGCATCACAGGAAATGGCTCATTCATAGTCACACAGAAACTCATTGGCCAAGCTGGAAATAACTACCATTTATTGAGCACTAACCATGCCAGATAGCAGACAAATTCTTTGCCACACTATCTTTTTTGGTCTTTGGAACTCCATAAAGTAGATCCTATTATTATCCCTAATTCATGTATGAGAACACTGAGGCTCACTCAGTGAGGTCACTTAGCTATAAGTAATAAAGCCAGGATTCAATCCAGGTCAGAAGTGACTCTAAAGCCACTTCTCTGTCTTTCTAAATCAGTGGTTCTCAATCTTCTGGCCCTTTAAATACAGTTCCTCATGTTGTGACCCAACTATAAAATTATTTTCGTTGCTACTTCATAACTGTAATTTTGCTACTGTTATGAATCGTCATGTAAATATCTGATATGCAGGATGTATTTTCAGGGGTCGCATCAGGCTCAGAGTTGTTTTAGCACTTTCTCCTCTGCTCTTCTCTTTTTCTGGAATTTTCCCCTAGCATCTTGTCATCTCCTCTCCCACCCACAGTTCTGCCC
>NW_006288179.1:780836-790468 GCF_000327345.1 Myotis davidii | reverse complement strand
TCTACAGCTGAGAAAACTGAGATGCAGAGACAAGAGTAAGCTATCTGTGGTCCCACTGCTAGCAAGTGGCAGGATTTGAGCGAGGCTACCCTGCTGTGAAGCCCACACTTCACCTGCTCTCCTCTTATTTCTGGCCTAAAATTGTGGCCTAATTCACATTTTCTGGTATTAGTTACTAAAATCCAGTTCATAACGAATCCAGTGGTTTCGTTGATGCTGAATCACAAACTTACAGGGGCACTTCTACAGTTGCCCTAACATCCCAGGACAGGAGAAATAGATGTAAATGTAACTTGAGCCATCCAGCCAAGGTCCTCAGAGCCCCCACCCCACCCCCCAGCATGAAATTGTCTGTCACTTTCACCACAGGCTGTCTTAAAGTTTGCCTAACAACAAATGGGAGCTTCTAGAATCCAACACAATGGCTTTATGTAAAGAACGCATAGCGAACCATCACACTCTGAGTTGGTAATTCCAGTTTGGCTCAATGTTCATGGAGATGCAAGTATACATAAAAAAGATGATTTTATGGTCACTGTTTAAAAGTTTTTGTCCAAACTGTACTAAAAATGTCTTCTCTTAAGGATATGCTAAATAATACTTTAAAAGTTGCATCAAGCTGAGGTTGTCATTCCGTGCTTTTTGTCTTCTCCCAGGTGCACAGAACCACTTACTCTTGTTCTTTTGTAAGATACAGCCTGCCACTGAGCACTTCCGACACATAAAGACTGCGATTGAAAGGGCTTGGGAATCAAATAGAAAATCAGGTTCAGGAAAACCCAAGGACAAGTGACCTCAAAGCCGCATGGACAACCATGTAAAATAGACTGTGGCGGCCGTTCATTAGTGGGGGGAGGGGAAGCCACCCAGAGCCGTCAATGCTTGTCGCATCTTTTGGTGGAACCAAAGTTTGAGTCTCTGTGTTTTTAAAGGCCAACTGAACCCAGAGCGTTGGGAGTGCTGGTAGCCAACCAGGGAGGGAAATTCATGGATGGTCCCAAGTGAGCTCAGTGTTGCACACGTGGAGAGGGCAGCTCTAAAGATTGTCTGTAACTTTTGAAGAAGTGATTCTTTGTGGAAAGAAAACACACAACCTGCCCTTGGAGTGGGGGTCACGTTTCAACAGCTAGGATGGCATCAGCCGTGTAAACTGCTTTTCATAGCAAACTGGACGGACTTTCACGTGGCCCCTTCCTCTCTGGTACTTTGCCTGCTGTATGAATGAAGATTGTATTCCTCTGGAAATATTTTACAGTTTAATATTGAGTGTAATTAAGAATATAATCATGTTATCAAAAATGGTATTTAACTCTGTTGTAGTTTCTTTAACATTCATGTGGATAAAAAAAAGTCTATAATAAAAAAAAACACTATGAAATAATAGTTGTGTTCATGTAGTCAAATGCATGTTTGCTTGGGGTCAACTAATAGAAACTAATACTTTTTAGAATTATTTTGGCATAAAATATTTGAATAAATTATTTTTGAAAACAGTATTCCTTCCAAAATGATTATTAAAGTCTAGATTAGCCTTTGGCCATTGTTTGCAGCTGGCGTCCTCCCATCACATTAGGACCCTGATTTGGGTAAAGGAATGTTCTAAACTCCTGCTAGGTCTTCCAACATGTTGGCGATGGCGTTCATACTGTGCCTTCCTCCTTACTCTGATGTTGAGTCAAAGTCCATGAGATCAATTTATGCCAAAAATCCTGCCTTTCAGAGAAATAGAAGGGCTCAAATGATGACTCCTTTGAGGCCAGGGTTGTTCAGGTAGTGCTGGCTGCACAGAGTCTACCGTGGATGACCTTCTACGCTGAGGTTGCCAAGGATCATCCTAACCAAAGAGGCATCTCACCGATGGCATCCCTGGACAGATTTCCAAGGAGGTTTAAAATGCATCACTGTGATATTTGATACTTCCCTCCACCATCTTCATTATCATGAATTATCCTAAAAAGCTTCACTATTTATCCTTGAGATAATTATTTTTTTATCCTTAGCTGCCACATTAGAAAATCAAAGGAGGGATACTCAGGGTGATTTTCGTCCTAGCCTGTGAAGAATGGGAAGCCGGTCAGAGAAGGGATGTACACCAAGTCCTGGAGTCTGAGGATGGGTTCCCAGCAACGACTAGCGGGAAATAATCTGAAGAAACTGATACTGATACTGAGGGCAAGATGTTCTCCTTGGAGTGTTCTTCCAGGAGAAGCCTGGATCTAGGTAGGGGGCTCACACAGCCCTTCAGATATGTCACACATTTCTAAGACTGGCAACTGTGCTTTGGGGGGAGGGGGCATGAAGGAGGAAGGGTAACTGGACAGCCATGTTGATGGAGCATTTTCTCCTGTGTACACTTTAAATTTCATATAGGGTTGGAAGTCCAATGTCTTTAGCTTTGTAATTGAAGCCAACAATACCAAAGGTGGCAGAAAATTATCTGGGAGGACACAAACCTGGCTTCATGACCAGCCACCAGGGAACAGCAGAGATCATTTTTTTTGCAGAACCCAATGCAAACTCAGGGACCAGATAGCCTCTCAGAGCAAGAGCAGCAGCTTGGCTAGAGATTTCTGGGGAGAACTAAGAGATCTGCAGATGCATTTAAGGTCTTTGCCCTGCAGCTTCCTCAACTGGCAGTGTAAACAAGCCTGAAATGTCTTTTTTTTTTCTTTCCAATTGCAACTTTAAATGGCTCAGAGTCTATAGTGCCAAGATCAGCAAACGATCTTGTAGCAAAAGGGAAGTGACAACCAGATAACTTGGCAAGTATGTCTGAGAGCCTGGAGTTACTAACCATGGCATAGCTCTGAACTGAGTTCATGGTCAAGTGTGTAGGACCATTGGCCTCTGCTACTGAGAATGCTGAACCCACACTGGTTCCTTCCAATTCTCCATCTACATTCCAGGCTCCGTAGGAGACCCACTGTGCATCTTTCCCTGAGTGCTGGGAGACTCCTGTCGTCCTTATGCTTACAGCCTTAGAGTTTCCCCATCATTTGAGATGTCTTATCAGACTGAATCTATTCCCTAGAAGCACCAGAGCTTAACAGTCCTCCGTGCAACCATGAAATTATACACCAAAACCCAAAAGCATCAGAGATCCATCATGTGGTATGGGAATATCACTTACCCATATATTTTCTCATTAACGAGAGTGACTATATCTTCTCTGTTCTTGCAAAGCTTGATGCTTCTAAGTTGGAACAAAAAGAATTTGTCCCTAAAACTGGATGTGATTGGGTTATCTGAGCTGCATTGTGGAAACAGACAGGACATCCATCTAAAGCACTGCATGGGGCTAAAAATAAAGCCACTCTTCAGAAGGACAAATAATTCTTGGTTGTACAAAATGACAGCAGAAAAACGCTGTGCTCTTTTCTTTGACTATTTTGTCATGTCAAAATTTCAAGGTCAACCCAGCTATTAGCTAATGAAGAATACAGGCAATGCAAACAAAATTCTCCATTTTCATTCCAAATGAAATTATAAGATCAGAAAGGCCCTAGCAATCAAAGCAGAAATCCTACCCTAACCAATAAAGCATTTCCTATAGGGATAGACCAGACATTTCAGACTAATGCTTTTGATCCTTGGAATGCCTTGAGTAATTGCTTATCTCTTTGCCATAGGCAAGGAGAATGGGACATCACATCCCAGTTTCGTTGGCTTGAGCAAGGAACGTAGCCTCAGGTTTGTGGGAAACGGAGGAAGAACTCTCCTAGTTACAGGGGCTACGGTCAAGCAGATAGGACCTCTTTCATGTAAGGCCAAGAGTTAAGACAGCCTTGTCAGCAGGGAGGAAGGCCGGAGAAGAGGAACACCATCTGCGTGCTAAGGAGACACAGCTGTCACTGAATGGGGCACTTTCAGCTGACTTCAAGTCCAGTGAAGAGCTCCTGCCCTAGCCGTGGACTGAAGAGCCCTGGGTTTGATTCCGGTCAAAGGCACATACCTTGGTTGTAGGAGGTCTCCAATCGATGTGTCTCTCTCACATTGATGTTCCTCTCTGTCTCTCCCTCTCTCTTCCACTCTCTCTAAAAAAAAATCAATGGAAAAATATCCTCGGGTGAGGATTAACAAACAGAGGGGGGGAGGGGATCCTTTCTCTCTACAGAGGTGAGCACACAAAGTCCAAGTATGACCATCTTACAAGGTGCCCCATAGATAACTCCCCGCCCCGCCACTCTTTGTATACACTCTCCCATTTGTGGAAAGATGCACACTAAAAATCTTATGGGTGTACGGGATGTTGTTTCATCTCACTGTACATTCCCCAAGTGCTGAGCACAGTCCCTGGCAAGTAATAGGTACACAAACATATTTTGTTGAATGAGTAAATGCATCTCATTTATTTTATTTGAGCCAATCTCAAGAGAAGATCATTTCACTGTGATCACTTTAAACGCTCTCTCAAAGAATGTTGAAGTTTCATTTGGTTTCAATGGGCCGAGGTGAGAGCAGCATGGCTTAGGAACACATGTGGGCATTGGCTGTCGTAGTCAAGAGGGGGCAGCAAGGTAAACTTGAGAGATCAGAGACCCCCAGACTTGGGCCAGTGACCACCACACAGGACTAGGAGAGGAGAGCTAAGGCTTTCCAAACGCAGCTAGACTCTCGTCTTGATCTTGATCGAGGCTCTGAAACAGTGAAGCAGCTTTGGGAGTAGAAATGGAGAGAGGGCTGGTTTTGAAATCAGAAAGTTCCAGAAAACCACTAAGAGAGGAGAATACCTTTCTGCAAATGGCCACTTATTTCCATAGCATGTCTAGTACACCCATAATTGAGAAGTAATAAGCTCAGGTTCATAAAGTAAATAATTACTGTTGAAAAGCCACAACTCTGAACTAAATTCAGAATTTCCCTGAAAGCATTGTTAACGTCTGGAGTTTTCAAATAATAAAATTCATTCTCCTCATCCAACTTTTACATCATCTCCCTATTAAAAACAGTAGCTTCCTGGATCATTGTTAAGGATGGTTTTCTTTATTATATTTTAGACCATTTAGCAAAGTTTATTGATTTATACTTCCTTGTAATTAGTTGTAGTGATTAAAATAACTTTTATGACCCTCTAGAGATTGACTTTTTAAAGAATCACCATTTCCCCCAAATTGTGTGCTTTTAAAACATGGTTAAATACTGTTTGAGTTCAGTACCAAGCCGTCACTGGTGAAACTGTGATTTTATATGCAGTTGCTTTCTCATCCTCTACTTATATGGCACCATCAGCCAATCACTTGGCAGCCAATAATGATAACAGCAGCCAACTTTCACTGAGTGATTACAATAAACCAACGATTGTGCTAAGTGTCTTAATGCATTATTTCTTGTAACAACCCTATGAGGCAGGAACTGTTTAACTATTTAATTGAAACTTGAAGGAGTTAATTCACTCAGTTCCTAAGTGGAAAACTGGGAATTTGAACCTTCGGTCATTGTGACTTCAAACACCTCTGCTTTTACCCACTGAGCGCCACTGCTTACTGCACAGACAAGAGTCCTGTTTTCATTATTGCCACATATATTCTTCAGTCCAACCCCATTGCCTGAAGTAACTTGCATAGGCCTCTCCAAACAAAATGTCCAAACAAATGCTTAACCTCCTATCTGTGTTGCTTTATTGGAGTTCTACACTTATTTATGTCTATATCTAAAGATATAAAAGACATCTTTTTGCTTCCTGCTCAAGGAAAAGTATGGTGGAAGAAAAACATGCAATGTCCAGAAGAAGGAAAGCTATTCCATAATATAACAGGTTTTCAGAGCCCTCATAGCCCCCAAATCCATTCTAACGTCTATAGGCCCACTTCCTAATACACTCTGGTTTCCCTACCCACCCACCCCTCATCTTTCCTGAGTGTATGAGGTTGATTCGACGAAGATTAATAAGGTAATGTTTGTAAAGAGAGATCTTTTCTTTAATAAGCTACATAAATAACAACAGACATAAGAAAGTCCCTTGGGAGCTACTAGTTAATTCTCAGAACTCCTAAGAGGTTTCCTTCCGTTAACCTTAAGCAATAAGGAAAGAAAAAAATCTTGGCAACAACAGATGGGTGTTCCATCTTCCAGAACAGAACTTTTTATCCTTAACTCTCAATAAGCCAAGGCTAATTGACCCTCGTAGCTACTCCAGAACCAAACTGAACTGAGAGAGTATTCTCACATACGCGAAGGCTTAAAAACTAATACTAGAGAAATAAATATGGTATGAGGTTTTGCACCACCATTTTCATCTTGAAAACGTTTGGTGCTACCTCTGGTCTACAAAATAAATCCCAAATCCTTACTTGTTGTCCAAGGCCCTGTATAATTTGGACCAACCTCCATTTGCCATCTGGCAGCAGGATCCTTTCCCTTTCTTGGCCTGTCTCTTGTCTTTGATGACACCATCTGTCCAACTCTCACGATTCAGCAGTTCAAGTTCATTCCAGGCCCCGGTTTTCCGAACCCTCAGATCTTCTCCCAGCTCTGAACACTATGAGGGCCCTTGATTTTCTGCCCCAGCCACTTGGCCCTTCTTATGTGCCGCCTTGGGTTTCTTACTGCTCTCTCTATCCTATGTGTGCCCTGTGAGACTGTACACACCTTTAGGGCAGGAACAAATAGTCCCAGTCCTACACCGCCCTGCTTTTGCCTGGATAAATGCAGCTGCTCCGTACGTGTTTTCTAATGCAGATGACTTGGATTTCTTAAATGCTCTACCCTGTGTACAGCTTTGCAGAGAACTATCAGAACCTGGGGAAGGCTCAGCATGCAGAAATGTGGCCAGCCCAGCTAATCTTCTTCCGGAGCCACACTTCATTTATGATCACTATTCCTCCTTGCCCCTGCTCCTCCGGTTCAGGGTATCTGCCTGTCCTCTGCTTATACACACAGATGCTTCTGGACTTTACAGCTTCCATACGTTAGGCAGCTTTGCTTCAGATGCAAAGTAGGTTAACTCCGCTAACACCAGCAAATGACTCTGGTGGTGGTTTGTACAGTGTCACTGGATTTATGAATAAATGAACCTGCCACAGTCATTCTTGAACGTTGCCTTCTCCTCAAGCTGCCGCCCCCTTTCTCTTTCCTGTCTCTGCCAGTTCCCTTTTCTTAATTCTGCATGGATTTATTTGTTCCTTGGACCCAAGCTTCTGTCTTCATAGATGGTCATATTTATCTTGACTTTTTATTGGATCATGAGTTTGTTGTTCTTCATTTTACTTTGTTGTGTCCTGATTATATTTCTTGTTTCTTATTGAAGGAAAAAGGTACCTTTTCCTTCCCTTCCTTCCTCCCTCCCTCTCTCCCTTTTTTTTCTTCCTTCTTTTGTCATGTTTATTGTTCTATTTCTATTGCCTAAAATAATGCCAAAACAGGTATTCAATAAATATTTGTTGGTTGACTAGGCAAAACTGAATGTTTGCACATTTAAAAAAACATTTATTTTACCCTCACCATTAATAGTTTGATTTGCTATAGACTTTTAGGTCCAAAAGTTATTTTCTTTTAAAACTTGAAAGCAGTACACCACTGTCTTTTACATTTAGTGCCTATCAGTTTCATATTTTTTATAGATAGCATTTTTCCTCACTTGAAGCTTTTAGAATGTTCTCTTTAATATGATTTAAAATTTAAGATTTAATACGTTTTGGAATTTCATGATGATGGGTCCAGGTAATTGATTTTTTTTTAAACCAATTAATCTACTCAGAACCTAGTCTTTTCAGTTTGCATATTCATATATTTTTCATCTCTGAAATTTTTTTCTGTCCTTATGAAATTCCTGTTTTTCCTATGTCTCCTTTCTGTCTCATATTTTCTGTCTCTATGCTTTTTCTATATTCTTGAATATTCTCTTGATTTTATCTTCTAATGAATGTTTTTAGAGGGCTGTTACGTTTTACTTTTAAGAATTAATTCTTTTTCACTAATTGTTCCTCTTATATAGAAATGTTTTGCGGTGGGGGAAACCCCTCTGTGCTTAAATGCTGCTCAGATCACTTTTATTATCATTAAGTAGCCTTTTCCCCCTGAATTATCTGTCTTTTCCTGAGTTCAGTTTTACTGGTTTTTCATCTTACTTCTTCCTTTTCGTGTTGCTGGTTTTCATTGACTGTTTCATATACAAATCACCAATCCATCCACCTCTTTTCAGCCTCGCTTCTTGCCGGAAGCCGGTCCATCCTTGCTGCTTGACACAGTCGCTGCAGGAAAGAAACATCTGCACAGCATATGTTCCAAGGGACCTGGCGTATATAGCATACTGTTCTTAATATGTTTGCTCCCCTTAGCACTCTGTGTTTTAACCGTCACCTCTCCGAGAAAGGTTGTTTCCCCAGGTAGGGATTTTCCCCTAAAGTTAGGGAGGGAATAAAACCCCTTAACTAAATGCCAGGCAGGTAATTAATCACTTTAACTACAAACAATCACACTTAAGCTACATAATCTTTACTCCCTGGAATGGAGATAAGAAACACCCTAACCTTTGGAATAGAGATTAATAGGATCAGAATCAACTGGTATAAATACAGATGTAACAAGACAACAGGACACAGAACCTAGAGACAGAACCTAGCAAGAGAACCTGGCTGAAGGACTAGAGACAGAACCTGGCTACAGAACCTGAATAGAACATGGCAAGAGAACCTGACTAGAACCTGGTGACTGAACCTGGCTGGAGAACCTGGACAGAACCTGGCCGGAGAACCTAGCGAGGGAACATGGCTACAGACCTGGCTGGAGAACCTAGCAAGAGAACATGGACACAGAACCTGGCTGGAGATCCTAACCAGAACTTCGCTGGAGATCCTGACCAGAACTTGGCTAGAGATCCTGGCTAGGCTGCTGATCAACTGGACGCTGTCTCCGTGTCATTCCTTGTTCGCTGAATCTGTCCACACCTTTGGGGACCCCTGGACCTGCTGGGGTTGGACCCCAGCAGCTTTTCCTTATGGATCTCTGTTATACCTCTAACTCCAAATCAGGAGCTTTTGTGAAATTCTCAGGACAATGAAAAGTTTCACCTTCACTGTGACCTCTTCATGGTTATTCTTGGCTACAGCTTTACCCCTGAGTGCCATCCATCCATATGCTTCCTTCCATTTTTCATTTTTACTTTTTTGTCTTCCAGAGATTATTGAAATTTCTATGTTCCTCTATCTTTACTATTAGAAAAGTATTTCCTTTTTTTTTTATTTCTTTACAATTTAATGGAGTTTCAGGAAGTGGTAAAGAGAAATACATGTGCTTGATACACCATCTTGAACTAGAAGAAAAGTATCCTATACAATAAAAGGCTAATATGCAAATAGACCGAATGGCAGAACAACCAAACAATTGGTTGCTATGATGTGCGCTGACCACCACGGGACGCATAGAACATGGTGGGCAGCGGCCGCAGTGGGATGGTGGAGCAGATGAGCAGGGGTGCCAGACCAAGGTGGGGCGCTGGTCACTGTCATCGGGGCGAGCCTCTGGTGGTTAAGGAAAATTCTTTGCTCCTGCACTGCAGTCCTGCCCAGTGCTCACACCCAATCACTCTGAGCCCTCAGCAGGTGTGAGCTGCAGATGCTGGCCCAGATCCCCCCTGAGGGCTTCTCCACCTCCCCCTGCTACTGAGGGGTGATAGGCAGCTCCCTGATGGGGAA
>NW_006288179.1:769550-780511 GCF_000327345.1 Myotis davidii | reverse complement strand
TTTTTATTTTTTAAAGAAACTTTACATTTCCAAAAGCCCTATTTCAAGAATCACTTCATAATGTACAAGCTTTCAGCTTACAAATGGTTTCATTTGAGTTTCATACCAAGAATAGCTTGTATGAATCCATAAACATGAATGAGGCTCTTCTTGTGGGATTTTCCTATTTTAGGCCAATGCTTACCTCAAATTGAACCCATTTGGGTGAATTCTGCTGCCATAAACCCACTTAAGCTCAAAGTTGCCTTTGTAAATAGCAGGATTAAAAGTAAACATACCTCAGTCATCATTGATTCATATCTCAGACACAGACAATAAGATAAATATATCTATTAAAATATATTAGGATAAAAATGGTTAAAACCAATCATCCATTTTTATCATTCTTCAAGGTGAGTCTAAATTTTTAATAAGTAACATGCATAATCCTTACCTTAATAAACTACTTTTAATGAATGTGGGAATAAAAATGCTGAAATTAAAAAATATGAGTGGAAAGAGCAGACAGCACATTTATTAAAAAATTATTCTAAGATCTAACTTGTGAAAAAGTTTTTGTTTACCACAGACCTGATATTTTCCATTTAGTTAGTGAAAGGTTTTAGCCAGTTTAAATAGTGACTATTTTCTTCAATCAGCCAGTGTTTTCACTCTTTACAGATGATTCCGAGAATGTGCACAAGCATTTAAGTCAGTCGAGAAAGACCATGAGGATGCAATTAGCAAAATCTGAGAACGTGGGAAGTTCTATAAGATACATGACCCAGTTCTCTCAACAAACAAATAGTTATTACTTGGATTTAAAAGAAGTACTTGGGCTGCTCTGGGGAGAATAAACTGTAGAGGGACCAAGGTGGAGCCATAGAGACCTGCTAGGAAGTATTGTATTAATCTATGGTCCAGGGCTGTAGTGGTGGAAAAGGTGAGAACTGGTCAGATTTGAATATGTGTTGAAGTTAACGGAATTCGCTGATGGATTGTATAGAGGGTGTGAGAGAAAGAGATAGAGGCAAGACAATCCAAGGATTTTGCCTTGATCCCCTGGAAGGATGGAGTTGCCATTAACTTCAACACGATGACTGCAAAATAAATTTGAGATATCTACTAGACACCCAAGTGGTATAGTCACTTGGAAATATAAGCCAAGAGTTCTGGGTAGGAGATATAAATTTGGGAGTCTTCAGAGTAAATAAATGTAAGGATTAGAATAAATTAAGTCAGCAAGGGAGTGATAGAGATCTGTTGCTTCAAAAATACTATAACGTTGGCCTGTTTGCTCAGTGGTTGGAGCATTGGCCTGCTCTAATGGACCAAAAGGTCATGGGTTGGATTCCCCGTGAAGGGCACATTCCTCTGTTGCAGGCTTGATCCCCAGCCCCAGTCTGGGTGCAAACTGACAGCAACAATTGCTGTGTCTCTCTCACATCAATGCTCTCTCTCTCTCTCTCCCCAATTTCTCCCTCCCCTCCAAAAAAATTACTATAGAATGAACAACCCCCAAATTTAATGATTTAAAACAACAATCATTTATTCTCATGGATTTTTGGTTGGATGAGGATTTGCTAATCTAGGCTGGCATCATTTGGTTCTGCTCCAAGTGTCTCTAATCCTTATCCTAGAACCTGAGGACTGGCCCAGGCTAGAACCTGAGGACTGGCCCAGGCTGTGTGTGTGTGTGTGTGTGTGTGTGTGTGTGTGTGTGTGTTTCCTGGCAATTTCAGAGGCACAAGAAAGAAAGCAGAAGCACATACTATGGTTAGATCTAGGCCCAAAGCTGGCACATCCTCACTTCTTCCTTGTTCTATTGGCCTAATCAAGTCACATAACTGAACCAAAAGTCAAGGATCAGTCAAACAATAAAGCAAAGGCATGGGTACAGAGAAGGGTAAAGATTTGAGTTCAATACACAATCTCTTTTAAGTCCATCCTGGGGCATTTTAACTTTAAATGGCTCCCATATCTAACTAGGGGCCAGGCATACAGATTACTCTAGACATAATCTTAACCATTGCTCCCCTTGCCTATAGGAACTTTATTGAAGGCACCCATTATTTGATTCTTGTCAAAGCAATGAAAACATGGACTCCATATTATAAAGAAAGTCTTTGGCAAGATGCTCCAAGATACCCAAGCATACCATCTAAAGTCTGATGAGAAAAAAAAAGCAAAACAAAACTTGGAGAAGCAAATGATACGGAGGCATCTGTGTTTGAAATTGAAGAAAGTTTCATCCTCAGTGGCAGTGTCTAATAGAACTAACATGAATGCATGAACACGTATCAGAAGCTCTACACCAAGCAGCAAGTTCTAACTTTAAACAGGCCATTGCCAGTATTTTTCCCCCCAAGCTGCTAAAAATGTAGAATATGCATTTTACCCCCTTCTCTGCATTTGGGGAAGATTTTTTAAAACTGAGAAAATTAGCCGAAACCGGTTTGGCTCAGTGGATAGAGTATTGGCCTGCGGACTGAAAGGTCCCGGGTTCGATTCTGGTCAAGGGCATGTACCTGGGTTGCGGGCACATCCCCAGTAGGAGATGTGCAGGAGGCAGCTGATCGATGTTTGTCTCTCATCGATGTTTCTAGCTCTCTATCTCTCTCCCTTCCTCTCTGTAAAAAATCAATAAAATATATTAAAAAAAAACCTGAGAAAATTACTTATAAATATATTTCTAAAATTATGGGCTTTTAAAATATCTCTGCAAATAATTCTGGACTTTTGAAAAATAATGAATTAGACAGCACAGTACTAGTACTACCTTATATTTTAAGGTAGCTGCTTTTGCTAGATCTAGAGATTTGTGGGGGCTGAAGGAGCCTTAGAGTTCGTAATCACCTAATTTTTTAGATGAAGTAACAGAGGCCCAAGGAGGTTAACTTGATTTTTTTTTAGAATAAAAGGATTGGATCATATGAGTTGTAATCCAGTGGCAGGTGACACAAGAGGTAACTGTGGGAGGCTTTAGTCCCACCTCTTCTCCATCCATCCCCATGATCTCTAGTCTTCCCCCTTTATCCCTTCTCCTCAGTAAATTTACAGTCTAGTAAAAACCGATTCACTACTCAACCCAAGCTGCCAAACAAGGCCCCATAGTTGCCTCTTCCCCCCGACTCATCACAGTGAAGAAATCCTGTAGTGCTCACTGTCCACCTGTTATACTATAAATCAGAAGACACCTTAATCAATAAGCCAAATTAATTTGGAGTCTTTTTTATTTTGCTAGTGCTAGTGGGCCCAGAGGAAATATTCCTTCTCAAATTCTGGGACCCAACATGGTGGAAGTCTTTCTTATTTATACTTTTTTCAGTTCTTTGTCTTCCAAATTTGGAATGAGACTTCCAGACCTTCTGAGAAAGAAAGCCTGCGTGCTGGGAAGGGGCTGTGAGACCATAATTCAAGGCCTGGCCTGGCGCCAACACTGACAACTCTGTCTGGGGCATAGTTTATGGCCTCTCTGGAATGGGAGTAGTCTGATTTTTCCCTATTATTTAAGCAAGCAAGCATTTACAGAAGCCAAAAAAGCAGGGTTAAAGTTTCAAACAGCAGTTTTTACCCAAGATCGAGGTTACTATGCTTCACACCCACCTTCTCCATCACTGTCATCAGGGTCTAGAGTTTCGTCGGCCTTTTAAAACTGGAGGATTTGTTGGTATCCTGTTATTTTCCTACCTGAGTTGCACTCGGGACTGATTTGGGGGATAGTGTTTACATACATCTGTGGGAAACGATATATTTCTTCTTCCCTACAGGCACTAACTATTAGGCCTATTTAAGCTTCATTTCTTCTTGGGAGTTTAATTATTGTCTCTCTTTTTGTGGCTAGTGTCTCTCGTAGCAACAACAACGTATGGGCTTCCAAAGTCCTTTCTAGGACTAATGTGCTGCTTTCTCCTTTTCCATTTTAGGGGACCCTGAGAAGTTCAGGAGATGATTACTTTGCATACTACACTCGTTCTCAATATCTAAAACTTAACATGATCAGACTCAACTTCTTACTGCTGCTGTCAAAGTTAAACAAAGATGACACCAAGCAGAATGGCAAAGACAGTATATCAGTAGTATACTATTTCAATAGGGAAGAGGGTCAAGTGTGAACTAAACTCAACTTCAATCTGTACAGAGGTGACTGGGCATTTTAAATGGAGAATGAGGGAGTAGAAAGGGAGGAGAGCAAGGGCTCCTTTGAATCAAGAATGTGAAAAATACAAAGTGTGGTCCGCGTAAAGGTTGGTTAGCCAGTTGTGTCTATTAGCTGGCAATTATCGATTAGGATCTTGCCCTTCCACAGAGACTGGGAGACAGAGACCCCATCCTTCCTGAAATTTACATTGTAAAGTATGGCCTTCAGGTCCTTAAGAAAGACACCCTTGAATTGTGGGAGATTCATCTACATCTCAAAAGGACAAAGGAAGGACTCACAATTGGAAGCCCTTTAGGTAAGTGTTGTAATACTGGGTGGGCCAGGGGCCCATTTGCAGCTGTTGGCTGGAACTAAGGGAATTTTTTGGCAGACTTAAAATCCCCCAGGCAAGCACTTTAAGGGGTCATCCTAGGAATAAGGTCTTGAGCTGTTAGAAACTGTGTTAGTGGTTTTGTTTTTTAAGTCTTTTAATGTGGGGGTAAGCGATTGGATGTAATCATGTGTTGAGAATCTATAGTTTTTATATGCCAAGGTTGAGGCCTAGTAGAGGGCTCAGAGCAGCCTGCCTAGAATTTGATCAAACAGAGAATGTTTCTCACTGAGTAACTTTAAGACGTGTTATTTTATTTTAATTTTAAAAATTATTTGCCAAAGCCTCCATTTCTTCATCTGTAAAATAGGTATTTTAGCATCGCATATAGCTCTTGGCAGTATCTAGTACAGCACTATCCAATAGAAATATAATTCAAGCTCACATGTCATTCTGAATGTCCACACAGCCACATTTTTTAAAAAGTAGAAATAAAGTTAATGTTAATTTATTTACCTAATATATTCAAATGTAATCAACATTTTTAAATTATTCAAAGATTTTTACGTTCTTGTCTTCGTCCCTAATCTTTGAAATCCGATGTGTATTTTACACTTACAGTCCCACAATTCGGACCAACCCATTTCAAGTGTTCCACAGCCACACGTGGCTTTTGCATTGGACAGTAGTCTGGACAGCTAAGCAGCAGGCCTTGCTGACGTAAGCGTGGGGCGGGGCTTATCCAGTTGGGGGTGGGACTTAGCCAGTTAGGGGAGGAGCTTCTCGGAGAGGGCGTTTTGGGCCTCGTCAGCCGCCGTAGGAGAGCGCCGGCTGCGGCGGCGCCACGTTCCCTGCGGCGGCTGCGGACGAATCTGCTGGGCTTCGGGGTGGTTCCCATCGACCATGGCCTTCACCCTGTACTCGCTGCTGCAGGCGGCCCTGCTCTGCGTCAACGCCATCGCGGTGCTGCACGAGGAGCGATTCCTCAAGAACAGTGAGTGGGCCGTGGGGTGGGGCTGGGGTGGCGGCGGCACTGCCCGGGGGGCGCGGACCCGAGACCGCCGCGCGAGGGGACAGCCTGGGGCGGGAGAGGAGGCGGCGAAGGGCCCGCTGTTGGGGCCCTTCCTGCGGGGGTGGGCGGAAAGCCGAGCAGTTTGCATCTCACCAGCGGGGTGAAGGTTGTTCCACGGACGCCCGCTGCGTGCGGGTCCTGGGGGTGGGAATGCGGGGGGCCCTGCGGTGAGCCAGGGACGCCCCGCCCGCGATTCCTCTCGGTTAGTGATTGAATGCACTGCTCTGTGACCGCCGACGGTGGAAAACCCGGGGTCTGAGTCTCCGTGAAAGACGGTAGGGCGTGGCCCCATCGGAGCACAGGTGACCGGGTGAACGAACTCCTGGAGGCCGTGGAGGTTCGCGGGCTTTGGGGCTACGAGGAAAGGGGACGTGATGGTATTAGCACGACATCCAGCCACCCACGTTCCAAGAAAGTTTATTCAGCCCATAGTTTTGGGTATCTGTACTGGAATCATACAGAAATGAAGACACAGGTTATGCCCACCGGGACCTCACAGTCCAGCACCCCCATTCCCCCCAACCCCCACCCTCCGCCATCCTGGGCAAGCAGGCTGCTGCCTGCCTTAGGAGGCACATGGAGGCAGGGTACTGCGCTCCGTGCACCATGTGCCACAGTGTGCCGGCTACATTCCGGGGTCCTCAAACTACGGCCCGCGGGCCACATGCAAATACAAATATTGTATTTGTTCCCGTTTGTTTTTTTGCTTCAAAATAAGATATGTGCAGTGTGCATAGGAATTTGTTCATGGTTTGTTTTTTTTTAACTATAGTCCGGCCCTCCAACGGTCTGAGGGACAGTGAACTGGCCCCCTGTTTAAAAAGTTTGAGGACCCCTGGGTGAATCGACACTCAAACCCATGAACAAGATCGTTATGTTTATTCCGTCAGAATAAAGTTACCGAGCACAAATTTATGTGCCAGGCCCACGCAGTAAGAGCTGATGAGGGTACAGCAGTTATCCTGACCTTCTAGTGGAAATTAATCTAAATGAAACTGAACAAGTCACACTAACACAGATGCAGAATATTATGGAAGAGAAAGGCAGTGACATGTTACCCGGTGGATCTGTGAAAGCTTCTGGGAGGAAGTGTGTCTAACCCCAAGTCTGATAAGTGAGTGAACATTAACGAGGTGCAGGTGAGAGGCTGGGAGACCTTGAGGGGGTGCGAAAACTCGGGGGCAGGCGGAAGCAAGGTCTTGAGCAGGGCAGTGACTTGACCAGATGTGTGTAATGTGCCATAGTTCGGAGAACAGGTTGGAAGGGTCGATAGTGGACAAGTAGAGATGGTGGATATACTAACAAGAATAATAACAACTAACACTTAACACTGGGCGCCCAGGTCTGTATCAGGCGCTTTACGTATATTAATTTGTGCAAACCCGACAGCAACTTTATGCGATAGTTTTCATCCCCACTTTTCAGATGAGAGAGTAGGTAACCTTTCTAAGATCAGGCAGCTAGAAAGTGGCAGACCTAGGATTCAAACATAGGCAATCTGACTCAAAAGGCCATCTTTTCACCACTATACATACAGGAAAATAGAAGGGACCATGTTGTGTGTTTAATTGTGCGCCCCCGCCCCCCAAAAAGATAAAGTCCTAACTCTTGGTACCTGTGGATGTGACCTTATTTGAAAATAGAGTCTCTGGAGGTGTTATTAAGTTAAGATGAAGTCACACTGGATTAGGATGGGCTCTGGACCCAGTGAGGTGTCCATGTAAGGAGGAAGCGATACAGAGGCACACAGACACACGGCGGGAGAAGGCCATGCGACAACACAGGCAGAGACGAGTGAGCCAGCTCCAAGCCAAGCAGTGCCGAGGTTTACCGTAACCATGGGAAGCTGGGAGACAGTCGTGGAGGAGATTGTGTCTCAGAATCTCCAGAAGGAACCAATTCTACAAACACCTTGATCTCAGACGTCTAGACTCCAGAACTGTGAGAAAATGAATTTCCTTTGTGTTGAGCCACCCAGTGTGTACTGCTCTGCTATGGTAGCCCTAGGAAACTATTACAAATCAGGAGATACTTTAAAGGTAGAAAAGGCAAAATGTATTGTTTGGACGTCGGAAATAAGGAAGAAAGGAAAAGGTCAAAGATCTCTCTTGGTTTTCAGGCTTAAGCAACCGAGTGAAGGGTTGTACCTTTACCGAGGTACAGAGTCATGGGGGAAAGCTGGGGTGGTAGTGGTGGATAAGGGGAAGAGAATGAAGTAAGTCTAGGACATGCTGAGTTTGAGATTGTGTCTGTGAGATATACGAGTAGGGATGTGAAGTAGTAGTGGGTTGGACTTAAATCCAAAAAACAAAGCAAGAGCCACAGTGGAGACTGAATATTGAGTTGCTCAGCCACAGATGATAAATGAAGCCATATGGAAAGATGAAATTGCTCAGGCAAAGAAGAGTACAAAGGGAATTGGTGACCAGTACAGTCCTTGAATCTCTTCCAGTAAACTAGGAATGGAAGGGAACTTCCTCAGTTTGATAAAGAACATCTAGAAACAGCCCCCTCACACCTCCCACACCCCAGGTAACATCCTCCTATATAATAAAGAGCTAATATGCTAATTAGACCGAACAGCAGAATGACCGTCCAGACGACCTCCCCTTGCAAGAATTTTGTACATCAGGCCCCTACTTATATATAATGATGAAAAACTGAGTGCTTTCCCCAATTAGGAATAAGAAAAGATGCCCTTTCTTGCCACTTCTAACATTGTACTGGAGATTCTAGCCAGGGCAATTAGATGAGTAAAAAGGAAAGATATCCAGATTGTGAGATTGAAAAAAGTAAAACTATCTCTTGTTTGTAAATGACAATCTTGTATAGAAAATTCTAAGGAGTAACTAAAACTATTAAAACTAATAAATGAGTTCAGTAAGGTTATAAGACACAGATCAGTAACAAAAATCAATTCTCTTCCTATACATGAACAATGAATAATAAAAAAATTAAACAGTTTTGTTTTTAATTTCAAAAAGAATAAAGTACTTAGGAATAAATTTAACAAAAGTGTGAGTCATGTGCTATGAAAACTACAAGGTATTGAATAAAATTAAAAAATAAATATTTTTAAAGATAATTAAAATAAAAACATCCTCTGCTCATGGATCAGAAGAGTTAATGTTGCTAAGATGATACCAAACAATAATATTGATTTACAGATATAATGCAACGTTTATCAAAATCCTAGTTGGCTTTTTTTCCCCCCCTTTTTTTTTTTTGCAGAAACTGACAAGTGAATTCTAAAGAAAAGGAAAGGGACCAAGAATAGCCCCAAAAAAAATCTTGAAAAAGAAGAGCAAAGTTAGATGACTCACACTTTGAGATTTTAAAATTTACTACAGAGCCACAGCACTCAAAACATTGTGGTATTGGCATTGGATTGACATGTGTTATGATCAATTGATTTTTGATAGGGGAGCCAAAACAATTCACTGGGTAAAGAATAGTCTTCCAACAACTGGTGCTGGAACAACTGCATATCCTTAGGAAAAAGAATGAAGTTGAACCTTGCTTCATACCAAACACAAAAATTAATTCAAAACCATAGACTTCTAAGCAGTGAAACCTAAAGCTATATAACTCTTAGAAGAAAATATAGGCATAAAGCTTTGTGACTTCGGATTAGACCAGGGGTGGGGAACGTGGGGAATCATTTGGTCTGGCCCTGCCAAGGCATTAGGGGTGAGTTAATTAAATGTTTGACCAAATACAGCAAAATTAAGTTGATAAATTTGAATGGCCCATGAACGATGTTATAAATATACAAATGGCCCTTGGCAGGAAAACGGTTACCCGCCCCTAAATTAGACCAAGCTTTCCTAGATATACAACACTAAAAGTAGAAGAACCAAAGGAAAAATACATAAATTGGGCTTCATCAAAATTAAGAACTTTGGTGCCTTTTAAGGACACCATCAGGAGTATAAAAAGACAACCATAGAATGAGAGAAAATATTTACAAATCATATATATGATATATGACTGCTATTCAGAGTGTATAGAGAACTATTACAACTCAATAATAAAGGGTAAACAGTTTAAAAAATTGGACAGGTTATCTGATGGCCAACATTATTAATCACTAGAGAAATACAAATCAAAACCATATGAAATATGCTTTACACCAATTAGGATGACTATAATAAAAAAGACAGTAATGTGTTGGTGAGGTGGTGGAGAAATTGTAACCATTTATACATTGTTGGTGGGAATATAATGTGGAGCAGCAGCTTTAGAAAAACAGTCTGGCAGTTCCTCAAAATGTTAAACATTAGTAGTTACTGTGTGATTCAGTGATTCCACTTTTAGGTGTAGCCAGTATTGAAAACAAACATCTACATCAGTGGTTCTCAACCTTCCTCACGTCGCGACCCTTTAATACAGTTCCTCATGTTGTGGTGACCCCCAACCATAAAATTATTTTCGTTGATACTTCATAACTGTAATTTTGCTACTGTTATGAATCGTCATGTAAATATCTGATATGCAGGATGTATTTTCATTGTTACAAATTGAACATAATTAAAGCATAGTGATTAATCACAAAAACAATATGTAATTATATATGTATTTTCCGATGGTCTTAGGTGACCCCTGTGAAAGGGTCATTCGACCCCCAAAGGGGTCGCGACCCACAGGTTGAGAACCGCTGATCTACATAGAAGAACATGAATGTTCATAGCAGCATATATATATATCTATATATATCTGTGTGTGTGTGTATGCGTGTGTGTGTGTGTATATGCCTAAGTGATCCTTACAACCGACCGGAATGACTGGTGAATCAGTCTCTCTGATGTGCACTGACCACCAGTGGGCAGACAACTCAATGCAGGAGCTGCCCCCTGGTGGTCAGTGTGCTTCCATAGCAGGAGCGCTGCTCAGCTGACTGATCCATCCTGGTGGCCCACCACCCTGGCAACAACCACTCACTCCCTAAGTAGTCCTGCAGGTCTAATCTCCAGAGAACAGGTCAGGTACTGATGGACCAGTGCCACCGGCCGGCTGGATCCGGATCCCAGACCGGCAAGGGCGTCCCACCATCAATCACGTCCTGGCCCCCCTCACCCCTCCTCAGGACCCCACCCGTGCACGAATTTGTGCACAGGGCCTCTAGTTATTTGTAATAGCTAAAAAGTGGAAACAGTCCAAATGTCTACCAACTGATAAATAGATGACTATGATATGTAGTGTGTCCACACTATGTACTATTATCCTATATAATAAAAGAGAAAAATGGTAATTGGCGTATGGTGATACCCTTTTCATTGGCTAATCAGGGCTATATGCAAATTAACTGCCAACTCAGATGGCAGTTAACTGACAACAAAATGGCGGTTAATTTGCATATGTAGGCACAATGCAGGGAGGCAAAAGGGAAAGCAGGAAGAAGCCCCCTGCCACTGACAGTGATCGGAAACCCAGGGGGG
>NW_006288179.1:756479-768925 GCF_000327345.1 Myotis davidii | reverse complement strand
GTGGGGGGCGGGGGGTCCCCTGCCCAGGCCTGATGCCTGGGCCAGAGGCATCAGGCCTGGGCTGGGGGCAGAACCAGTGATGGGGGGAAATGAGGATCCCCTGCCCAGGCCTGACGCCTCTGGCAGAGGCGTCAGGCCTGGGCAAGGGGCCGATCCTGTGATTGGATATTGATGGGGGTTAATGCCTGAGGGCTCCCAGTATGTGAAAGGGGGCAGGCTGGGCTGAGGGACACTCCCCCTCACCCCCCACCCAGTGCACGAATTTCGTGCACTGGGCCCCTAGTTTATTAATAAAAAGGAATGAAATATTGACATGCGACGTGGCTGAACCTTGAGATCATTATGCTAAGTGAAAGAAGTTAGTCATAAAAGACTGCATATCATGATTTCATTTATATGAAATGTTGGGGATAGGCAACTATATAGAAACAGAAAGCAGATTAGTGGTTGCTTAGTGCTAGAGGGGTCTGAGGGGATGGGAAGTGGTTGCTAATGGGTACAGGGCTTCTTTTGGGAGTGATAAAAATGTTCTAAAATTGAGTGTTGTACAACTCTGAACATATTTAAACCACTGAATCGTGCATTTGAAATGTGTGAACTGGATGTTAGGTGAGTGTATCTCAGTAAAACTTTTTTTTAAACCACACATTTAAAAAAATCAGACAAGTATTTATTATATCCAGTATGAATTATGAGTAATACAAAAGAAACATGAAACTATATTAGTCAGCTGGGGCTGCCAAAACAAAGAATCATTAAGCAAAGTGAAATCTTGTTTCATTATATTGGTATCAGTATAAAATAAAAACTTGTTCTCTGTCAAGTTTAAGGGTTAACATGTCAGGAATTAAGTCATTTGAGATTTTTAAAAAACGAGTTATGAGATATGATGGGTGAACCTGAAATGAGGACAAGAGAAAGACACATTGTAGAAATGAGGACATGTAAGTCTTCAGGAGAATGTGTCAGGCAATAAAAAAGGAACTAGCAGGTAAAGAAAAAATGATTTATAATATCAGGGAAATGATGTAGAAAAAGGTGAAAGACTCATTTACAGAAAGTAAGTAGGATAGTGAGCTAAATTCCTCACCTCAAATCTGAGAAATGAAGAATGATCAAGGGGAAAGAAAAAAAAAGAGATGTGCCCCTGCTGGCATGATAGGGCATGCTCTGAAGGCCTGACCAGGCTGTGACGAGGTTTAGGTTAAAATTTCCCCTATGTAATGTAGATGGTGAATCTCCGTTACTAGTACAGTGTTGTTATACCAATAATAATGTTGGGCTTCATAAATTCTGAATTGATCTAATTAATTTTTCAATTTGACGCTGCTTTTTCAGTTCTGACTTGAAAAATATCTTGTTAGTTTAAAAAAGGAGTAAAAAAAAATCAGTCAGGGTGTTACAGTGTTCATCTTTACCATGGAATAATTTATTAGACTATAGTATAATGTATAACACCACAGTGGAAATGAAATGAGTTTTTGTTGCTTATCAAAAGTAAAAAAATACTGTAAAGCATTTCCCTTAGTAATGTTTTTAAGTCATATGACTTTATATTTTATGTCTTTAAGAAAGGCTCAAATAATCTTTTAGAAAATGACTAATGAAGGAGCAAGGCAAGGGCATAATACATTTTAACACTGCTAATCGTTTTTATATTATACAGTTGGCTGGGGAACAGACCAGGGAATTGGTGGATTCGGAGAGGAGCCAGGAATTAAATCTCAGCTAATGAACCTTATTCGATCTGTAAGAACCGTAATGAGAGGTAAGAAGAAAAACTAGTAGAACACTCTTAAGTTTTAATTTTGTGGTTTGATTTAAGTAGCAAACTTCTGGGTGTGAATACTATCACATACCACCTTTGTAGCAGGAAATTTTTTTCTCATTAACCTGGCTTTATTGCTTAAAAGTTACTGGTTTCTTTCTTGGCCTCTTATTTCTAAGCTAGTTGGTGCAAATTGAATGCTCAGTGGTGTAACCTGTTTGTATGTTACCTCAGAGTTGAAAGGCAATGATATTTTTGGAAATTCTGTTGCTTCCAAGTGGTAAAGTCATCTAGAGTCCCATCAGGCTTTCAGGAGAAAAATAAGGATCCCACATTTGCTATTCTTTTAGTAATGTTTTAGAGTACCTCAATAAAGAAGAGTTCAAAACCTTTTATTGAAAACCATTAAAACTAGGGTCTCTCTTTGTCTGTCTTCCTCCTTTTTTAAGCTGCTTTAATCACAACTTTGAATATAATGATAAGTTCTTACTTTGGTGATGAAACTACGGCATCATCTTTGTACGTATTTCTGATGTCAAATATCACTGGTAGCCATATGGGTCTATTTCTGCCTAAGTCCAGTGTGCTTCTGTGTTCCTAGAGCTACACTAGCATCATCCACAGATGTTTTCATATTAATCTACTTGTATCAGTGTGACTCTTACCCCCATCACACAAGCCCTCTTTAAATTAAGTTTTGGAGTTTATAATCCAGTGCATGTTTGAATGTTCCTGTTACAAGTATTTGTAATTTGATTATGATGACCTGTTGTTAGGTATTACTGACCTTCTTGGATGCTAGTAACTATGACTTCGTTTTTTTTCTGATATTTTCTTTATAATAACAAACTTTTTTTTTTTTTTGCAGTGCCATTGATAATAGTAAACTCAATTGCAATTGTATTGCTTTTACTATTTGGGTGAAGATCAATGGGGAAAATGGAGATTCAGAAGAAGAGATGTCAGCGGAAGTTATTACTTCGTCTTTATTGGAATATACATACCTTAGCTGGCTGTCCCTGGCCTTGACAAAAATGTAAACATGATAATAAAACGAGAGTCCCTATTTATCTGATTTTTTTTAAATGCTGCACTTATAGTTTCATTATAAAAAGATCAGATCGTCAGAGGTAGTAACTATCCAGGATTGGAATACATTTGATTGATGACTGTTAATAAAAGTTTGTGCTATGGTTAAGATTGTTCAAAGGGTGCAAGACTGTCACTTCTGTGTTTTTAGAGCTTCTCTCACTTCTCAGGGATGATTTTTTTTAACTTTTGAAGTTCATTGTGACTTAGTTATGCTCAGAGAGTGATTATCCTCCTAGATAAAACTTAAAGGATTTAAAAACTAATTACTATATATAAAGTGATAAATGGATAATTGGGATGATTTTATTTTGAACTCTGGTTAAATATTTTGTCTATATTGTCTTGGCTATGAAAAATTCAAATTCATAGTAACTATCGAGGAGCAATACGGTCTGACTTTAGGGAGAATTATAATTTTGTAAGTCAGTCACATAGCGATTGTGTTTTTGTTTTAAATTATCTTCATGCATTTCTTATTTTAGTAATTGGTCTGAATGATGAGAGCAGATTAGTATCTACATATTTTCATTGGTAGAAAAGTATAGACCCTTTTTACAATGGTGACTTATTTTTTGAAATCAGCATAAATATTAGCCTCTAAGGGCAATCCTAAACAATCACAATTATAAACTATACTATGTAAGAAGATTTATCTATGTAAGAAGTATTTACTGTCCCAAAAGTACCGTGTTTCCATTTCTTGGAGTAATATATTAAGGCAGGCGTCCTCAAACTGCGGCCAGAGGGCCACATGCGGCCCGCCGAAAACACAACACTTATCCGGCCCGCCGGGTGTTTTTGCCACCCCTGCATGTCCTGCTTAGCAGCCGACTGTCCCGGGTCCGCAGTGCGCATGTGTGGAATGTCTGAGGCACAGTGAACTGGCCCCCTGTTTAAAAAGTTTGAGGACCTCTGCACTAAGGAGTGTGAGTCTTAATTCTTATTTCCATCTGTCACTAGGGCATTCATGCTGGATAAGTTTTGTTTTGATGTCTTAGACCATTCTGTATTTCACTCATCCCATAATACAGTTTTATGCAGAAATAAAACTATGTAAATGTTTTTTCTAGAAATTACGGGTTATAATATTTAAGAGGGGTAGAATTGCATCTTTGTTTATAGCACAACATTTGTAAATAAAGTAAAATTTCTAAGTCAAGCATGTGTTTTTTTACCTTAGTGTATACCTGTCAGGTGCTAATGAAATTAATCTCATTTTGTGTGTAACACTTCTTATATATGTTTTCTGTAAAATCACTAAGCACAGTTTTAATGAAAGTAAACATTTACAATCCACTTTTTAAAAATATATATTTTTACTGATTTCAGAGAGGAAGGGAGAGGGAGGGAGATAGAAACATCAATGAGAGAGAATCATTGATCGGCTGCCTCCTGCATGCCCCCTATTGGGGATTGACTGTGCAACCGGGGCATGTGCCCTGACCAGGAATCAAAACCTTGTCCTCCCGGTTCATAGGTCAATGCTCAACAACTGAGCCACACCAGCCATGCCATTTTTTTCTTCAGTGAATTTAACTGACATCAAGACTCCTATGACTTAATTTACTTCTAAAACTGGACCAAGTATTGGATGCCTGTTGGCCATCCCTGAGTTACAGATGGATTATCTCTCGGCCCCAGGCTTGTAGCAGAACCAAAGAAAAGTACCAGGGATTCACAGTTGATTACTTAGTTCATGTGGTAACATATTCGGCACTAAAAGGCAATGTTCTTTTGACCTTACAAAGAGCTCATGCATGAGTCTGACTGAGTGTAAGCCACTGACCAGATTCAAAAGCAGCAGCTAATTGAGGGTACTCCCATTTCTCCAACAGCTATGAGCCATACAGAATTTTAAAAAGAAAAGAGAGTGTCCTGATGCCATTTTCATGTTAGACATTGCACCACACCATGCTCATTTAGTGTCAGATACTGCAAAAGTGCAAACTCCCATTAGGGAACAGGCACAGCAGGGCAGGAGCTGAGTATTCTATAACAAAGCAGTTCTGGGGAAAGTGAAGCCCTGAGTATCAAAGTATTTCATCTCTGGAAGCCACGTATACATTTCTAACTGTAATGTGCCTGCAAGCTTTCACAGGTTAACCCTGGTTTCCCCAGGACAGTTGTGATTTCGTAGCCATAGTATCTTTTTAGTAGGCAGTAATTTAAGTGCCCTGCTTGCCTGCCCACATCCTCCTCACTCATTCTCAGAATTAACAATCTGTGATCATTCTGGCCTCCAAGTATCCAGTTCAGTTTCTGCAGTGAATTGATGACATACATCAAGAAGACTCATGAGCAACTTTTATGTTCAATTTATGGTGCTATGTATTCTGACCCTGCATCTGTTTGCCTCTGACCCATCATGAACAAGACTGGCTCCAGTCTATAAATGTTTTAATTGTTTTAATCCTTGCTCTAGGAAATGTTCATTAGTTTTAGTGGAAGTGTGAGAGAGACATCAATTCATTGCCTCTCCACATGCCTCGGCTGGGGATCCAACCCACAACCTTTTGGTTTACAGGATGATGCTCCACCCCAGCCACCCAACTAGGACTCTATAAATATTTACCAAATTTATAACCTAATACTTTAAAAAATATATATATATATATTGATTTCAGAGAGAAAGGGAGAGATAGAAACATCAATGATGAGAAAATCACTGATCGGCTGCCTCCTGCATGCCCCATACTGGGAATCAAGCTCGCAACCCTGGCATGTGCCCTTGACCAGAATCAAACCCAGGACCCTTCAGTCTGCAGACCTATGCTCTATCCACTGAGCTAAACCAGCTAGGGTTATACCCTAATTCTTAAATGGTTTCAAACTTGGATTGCTAATAGCAGAACTAAGTTTTCAAAGGAGTAATAATATAAAACTAGTGCTCCATTATCTAAAACAGATGAAAGCAGGTCTATTTATTTTTAGTTGAAGCAGGGATGGGATCCAAAGGCCCATTGTTCAGCCTCCTCCTTACTCCCACAACCTTTTGGTTTACAGGATGATGCTCCACCCCAGCCACCCAACTAGGACTCTATAAATATTTACCAAATTTATAACCTAATAAAACCCTAAGTTTTCAAAAAACATGGCTTAAAAGTATTGTTTTAAAATCCCTGCTTTGCCGAAACCGGTTTGGCTCAGTGGATAGAGCGTCGGCCTGCGGACTCAAAGGTCCCAGGTTCGATTCCGGTCAAGGGCATGTACCTTGGTTGCAGGCACATTCCCAGTAGGAGATGTGCAGGAGGCAGCTGATCGATGTTTCTCTCTCATCGATGTTTCTAACTCTCTATCTCTCTCCCTTCCTCTCTGTAAAAAATCAATAAAATGTATTTAAAAAAAAAAAAAAATAAAATAAAATCCCTGCTTTATATAGAGTAGGCAAAATGATCTGTGCTCTTTAGTTATATGTAATCACTTGTGCGTTGTACATACTCATAAAATGTCGAGAAAAAGCAATATATTTGAGAACAGGAGGAGGAGGGATATTTTGAGTATGCCAAGCAGAACCTTTTATCAGATGACTTAAACTTCCTAAGACCTCAGTTTTGGCTTGCTTCATCTGTAAAACTGGTCAATAACCGTTTCAGAAGTCTGCTCCAAGTGATGTATATAGATCTTTTTCAGGTCACTAACACTTGATTCTAGATGTCCCTCAACCAAAGAGATGTTCTGAAGTAAAATATCTGTGGTGAAATAAATCACTTTTTAAAAATATCTATTTTTTATTGATTTTGGAGAGGAGGGGAGAGAGGGAGATAGACACATCAATGATAAGAATCATTGACTGGCTGCCTCCTGCACGCCCCCTACTGGGGATCAAGCCTGCAACCCAAGCATGTGCCCTTGCTGGAATTGAACCTGGGACGTTTCAGTCCTCAGGCCAACACTCTACCCACTGAGCAAACCAGCTAGGGCTAAATCACTTTTTCATTGATTTAGTTTAAAGGTTATTACCAATAATAAAATTTTGATGTCATGCCAAATGGAATTAATTTTTGCTAAAATTTCCTTAGCTCCTGATTGGTCATGATATGTCAGATATTGTGAAACTATGCTGTAGACACAGAATGGGCAAATATCTAAGGGTATTAATGATCAAGAAGGATATTTTCCCATTGATTTTTTATAAAGAGAGTGGAAGGGAAGGGAGAGACAAAGAGAAACATGGATGTGAGACACATCGTTTGGTTGCCTTAAGCATGCACCTTGACCAGGGACCAGGGATTGAACCTGCAACCGTGGTAGGTGCCCTTGACCAGAATTGAACTCAGGACCCTCTATCCACTGAGCCAAACCGGCTAGGGCAGGTCCCATCCCTTTACTGATTCTGCTTAAAATCCTTCAGTGGTGTTTTAATCTGGTCAAAAACAGGGTCCTAGCTCTGAAAGGGAAACTAGGAACAGGTTTCTTTTCCTTCAACCAAGTGGGCCCTTACACAGAAACAGACTTAACAAACGTGAATAAGACAAAAACAACCTCCAGGCCAGTGGGGAGGAAAAGCATTGGGCCCCTAGTCCAGGGACCAGAAAGGGTTATAGCTGCAACATGGCTGACTGCGGCACCGCGCAGGGGTGTCGGATGGTGTTCTAGCAGCATCTGAGCTTCCAGTCACGGACAGAGCAGTTTTGTTGAAAGGTTCCGTATGTGTAAACCAGGGTGTCCTATTATGTCGGGATTTTTTTCATTTAGTCATTTCCATAGAGGATGCATATGATGACCACCCCTGCAGTCAAGTATATAGTTCATTTGGATCTAAGGAAGACAAGTACTGTACAGACTCCCAGTGAGAAAGGTGGTCCTAAGTGTCCCAAAATACTATATATATAGTATTGCTTCCCTGGAGGTGACAGGCAAGGCCTGTGGTAGCGCTCTCTGAGCAGAGGCAGGGTGGGCAACGACCATGTCAGCTTTTGGGGTAGCTAATTCAGGAAAAGAGGGACGCTACCTGAGGTAGTGGTTAATTGCAGTGTCAGTATTCAAGTAGCAAAGCAGAAAATGACCTCAGAGATTGGGTGTTTCAAGGAAACTATCTAGGAGATGACTTCTGAGTTACCCCTAGGGAATGTGGAGAGGGTTGCAGCAAAGAAATTACCCAATAAAACTTGGTTCCACCACGGTGCAGCGGAATGGGAAACATTTGCCGAGCGAAGGCAGGGGGCTTTGTACTTCCTCTTGCATCGTGGCAGCGCCCTTGAAAAACAATGGGTCTCCGGAACAGTCTCTCGTTCTTTTCGATAGTGGTGAAAGAGCAGAACTAGGCCCGGTACTGGGTGTCCGAGACTGGAGGGCAACCCAGGACGGACGGGGCGGAGAAGGACGGGGGGAGGCGGGACTTCCGTTGCGGTCCTGGGCCCAGCTTCCGGCGTCAAGCGGAGCTGCCCCGGGCGCTTTGGACCCGCGGCGAGGACGCTGTGTCTGCGGGACTGTGCGACTTTCCTGCTAGCGGGGCCTTTGCTGAGGACGGAACGGAACAGGGGTGAGGAGCCGCCCGCCCGCTGGTCTGGAGGCTGCGTTCCTTTGTGGAAGGGCTCGGGCCTCACCTGTTTGCGTCTCTAGGCCACCCCCCCTCCTGGGCAGGGACCAACCCGCGCGCTTGCTCAGTGAGGACTGTCACGCCCCTCCGATGGGCACCGCCCCCTGGGTCGCGGCGCTGCGGCGCATGCGCGGAGAGGGCGCGCTCCGCTTCCGTCGGGCCCCAGGTGCACCGGGCTGTGGTTGCCGAGGGCTAGAGCGCGGCTCACAGGCGTCCGTGGTTCTTCGGCACGTGCCCTTGGACTGTATGTCGAAGCTGGAGTCCTTCCCGGTCAGTCCGGCGTTTGCTAGGCCCTGGAACGTGGGCTGGGACGGAGCGCAGAGACCAGTCCCGACGCCCCTCCCTACGGGGAAATGGCGGGAATCGCTGTTGAGTGCTGAAAGATTCTAGTTCTAGAAACCGTAGAGACCCAGATTCTTAAGTTTACTTAATTCAAAAGCCTTTATTGAGCGCCAATCTTTAATCTTTCTATCAACCATTAGAGGCAGGTGTCATCCTTCATATTTCAGCAGTGACGAAACAGGTTGAGAGCTTAAGAAAATTGTTCAAGTTCGCGTAGCTAGTGAATTGAGGCACATACAACTCCTTGGTTCTTGCCCTTCACCACTGCATTTCCGGGAATGGATTTGCAGCTGGAAATAGAAGGTTCAAAGCAGAGGGGACATTTAGAAAGTTGTTGAACTGGACTAGATGAAAAGTGATGATTCTAAGAGAAGTGAGTGGATTCAAGACTGTAAAGGTAGGACTGGCATTTGGCAACTGAACGGATGGGAGGAAGGAGTGGGAAGAGCCTGCTGGGTACATCTGGATTAGTGGTGCTGCCATTCACTCCTATGGATCTTAGGAAAAAGAGCAACTTTGAGGGTTGTTAATTAGGACTTGTTGGATTGAGATGCCCCTTGGATATTTAAGGGGAGATGTCCTCTGAAGTATCTTGAAGAGTTCCTCTTAGGATGAGAGAATTTGCCTCGACTTTGTACCAGTATCAATTGTTTGTGTCTCTTCTAAGGTATATCCTATATAACTTGTTCAAACTGGGAGATGGTGGGCCATGACTCAAGATAAACCAGGAATATGGACTATCTTTGAAGCCTTTACAGTTCTTCTGGGGGTGACACAAATATTTTACAATTACTTTTTTTTTTGAAAAACAATTTTTTGTGCTATCGAATAACTTCCTTTTATTGAGACATAATTGACGTATAACATTATACTAGTTTCAGGTGTACAACAATGATTTGATATTTGTATATGTTGAGAAATGATCATGATAGGTCTAGTTAATGTCTGGCAATATACATAGCTAATTTTTTTTTCTTGTAATGGGAACTTTGAAGAACTATTCTTAACAACTTTCAAATATGCGATACAGTATTATTAGTTACTATGCTTTTGATCCCCTTCACCCATTTCTCCCTCTTATCCTCCTACTCTGGCAGGCACCAATCTGTTCTCTGTATCTCTGAGTGTAGATGCAATATAGTAATCTCAGTTCTCCTAATAATGCTCTATTTGAGTCAATGCAATTCTAGTCAGAATCCCAAAAGGTGGGATTTTATTTTGATGGGAAATGACAGACATCAACAGGTTCACAGTTTGTTGTGGGTAATGGTAATCGTATGAGTTCCAAAACTATTCTGTGATTATTGTAGTATTGAGTAAATGAGTAAATGTAATGTTGATGTTTAGAAAATCAGGGTTCTCAAATGGGAGAAAAGAACTATGAATGTGGAATGGGATGAGAGGAAGAACACTATGGCATTGATTTGGAATTGAAGATCATCATGAATTCATGATTTAAAAAATGTATACATTTTTGCCCTGGCTGGTGTGGCTCAGTTGGCGACCGCTGCTCCAAAGGTTTCCTTAAACCAGCAGTCGCCAACCTTTCGAACCTCACGGACCACCCGTTAGTGACCGCTGGGTTAGAGCATTGTCCTGTGGACCAGAAGGTCACAGGTCCAATTACCTGCACCTATGTTGCAAGTTCAATTTCTGGTCAGGGTGCATAAGGGAGGCAACCAATCGATGTATTTCTCTCACGTCAGTGTTTCTCTCTCTCTCTCTCTCTCTCTGTCTCTCTCTCTCTCTCTCCCTCTCCCTCTCTCCCTCTCTCCCTCTCTCCCTCTTTCTCTCCTTCCCTTTTCCTCTCTCTAATATCAGTTTTTAAAAATCTAATTTTTAAAAATATATGCTCTGGCTGGTGTGCCTTTTGGAGCCTTGTCCCATGCACCTAGAGGCTGCTGGTTCGATTCCCAGTCAGGGCACATGCCCAGATTGTGGGCTCAATCTCCAGCAGGAGGTGTGCAGGAGTCAGCTAATCAATGTTTCTCTCTTTCCATCTCCCTCTCTTTCTAAAAATCAATTAAAAATTTTTTAAATAAAAATATGTACATTTTTTAGCACTGCAATTCTTTTTTTTTATAATATATTTTTATTGATTTCAGAGACTGAAGAACTAGAGTCAAAGTACTCTGTGTCTTAGCAAAATTAGTTTATTTCTGTTTGTATTTAAATTTAAATTTCAATATTTAAGTTTCTGACTTAATTTCAATTTCAGTATATAAGCTATTAACATGGTTCAAAGCCAAAACTAAAAGCACATGGGCAAGTTCATGACTTCTCAGTGCCTGAATTTGCTAATCTGGGTAAGATTGCGTAGAAGTTTCAATAAAGTGATAAAGGCTGCAGAGAACTTAGCATGGCACAGAACATATACAGCATCCAAAAAATGTGAGCTGTTCTGGCTTTTCTCCTTCCAGCCACTTCTCTTGCTTTTCCTGTGACCCCAGGCCATACATTATGGGGTAGAAGTAGTCAAGGCCTACAGTGAGGCTAACTGAAGAAGTATATTTTGAGTTCTGGGGCTTACCATGGGTTTATTTAGTTTTTATATTTATACCTTATATGCAGAGATGACTGACTTGGAGTAGGAACAGAGTTTGGGAAATGGGAGGAGCAAAGGAGCTATAAGCTATAAGCTGGGAGGGAATACAGGGAGCATCTTTGCCCCCTGAAAGGAATGCACCTAAGAAAGAACAACACTTAGAAGGACAACACTGGGCAATCTAGCGTATTCCTGGCAGTTTTGGGAGATGGACCAGCAGCAGGGATTAGCAAGCCCATATTGAGAAGGAGAAAATCAGGGCTTCGGGGGGTAATGTGATACATTTAGTCTTCCAGCCTAGATCTCGAGACTGTAGGCAGAAGAGAAAGATTGAGACTTTATCTTGCCTCCCTAACCCACATATTGAGGAGAAACCTGGGACCAGAGCAGGGAAGACACTTGGCCAAAGTCACACAATGAATTTGAGGCAGAATGAGGACCACCACCTGAGCCTACTGACTGTCAGTCCCAAGCTCCACGATCACATTTCATAGGGACCTAGCTAGGACAGAGATGTCTTCCCACCACCCACCATCTGTCCCAAGGTAAGATTCTATTAAGTTTTTCCCATAGATTCCATAGATTCTCCACAAATTCGTGGTAATTACCTATTTATATTTCCCAGGTTCTTTCCCCCTTTCCGTCTGCTTCTCAGTTTAAAGGAGATGGCTCCTCCATGTCCATTGTCACATAGGGCTTGACACATAGGAAGTGCTCAGTAAACATTTGCCCTGTAAAGATACAAGTGAATACAGCAACTTGGCAACATGGCAACATTCCTGTAAGGATACAGATGAGCACACACCCTCAGACTCAGCAAGACCCCAGAGAAATGTTCACATCTACGTTCACCAGGAGATGTTCACAAGGAGGTTCAAAGAGGTACTCTTCATTATAATAAAACTAGAGGCCCAGTGCACGAAATCCTTGTGCGGTACAGCCCCTAGGCCTGGCCTGTGATTAGGCAGCCATGGGCAAACTACGGCCCGCGGGCCGGATCCGGCCTGTTTGAAATGAATAAAACTATTGAAAAAAAAGACCGTACCCTTTTATGTAATGATGTTTACTTTGAATTTATATTAGTTCACACAAATACTCCATCCATGCTTTTGTCCCGGCCCTCCGGTCCAGTTTAAGAACCCATTGTGGCCCTCGAGCCT
>NW_006288179.1:751147-756207 GCF_000327345.1 Myotis davidii | reverse complement strand
ATTGAAAAAAAAAGACCGTACCCTTTTATGTAATGATGTTTACTTTGAATTTATATTAGTTCACACAAACACTCCATCCATGCTTTTGTTCCGGCCCTCCGGTCTAGTTTAAGAACCCATTGTGGCCCTCAAGTCAAAAAGTTTGCCCACCCCTGGATTAGGGCCATCTCCCCGCTGCCAGCAGCCAGCAATGTCCTGCTCCCACCCCCGGTTCCCTGTTTGCCATTGGGTGATCGGAGCCTGCTGGGTGCAGGGGAGGGTCTGACGGGGGCAACGAGAGGTGGTCAGTGTGCCTCATAGTGACTGGTCAAGGGGTCGTTGTGCTGTTTGGTCAGTTTATATATTACTCTTTTATATATATAGATGTGCAAGATATTCATAATCAGGAGGACAAATAAAGTATATATCCATACAATGGAATTCTATACACAGTAGTGGAAGTGAATGAACAGTTGCTACATGTGTTAATATGGAGACATTTTCCAAACATAATGTGGACTGGTAAGGCAAATCACTGAGAGTAGAAAGAATAACATTAATACAAAGCTTTCACCAGATCAAAATCAAGAGAGTAATTTACTTGGTGAGAGGAATAAGGAAAATTAGGTCAAAGAAAGGTACACAGAGGGCTCCAACTCCATCTGTGATGTTTTATTTCTAAAGTTGAATGATGGGTAATAGAGGTGGTTGTATTATCCTTGATACATTTTTGTATGTCTGAAATATTTCATTATTTTTATTTTTAACCAATACCTTATACTCCACTGTGTTTAGGATATAGCTCACAATAAATTTTAAAGAGAAAATATGCGAAAGGAACTTTTATATTACTAAGTAAGGACAGTATTTCCTGACATACTGTTACGGGTCAAGTCATACAGTAGCTTATACATACTGTTAGCTCCTTGGCCACATATGTCATTTCAGGTTATAATAGTGGAGGTGAGTGATTAGAACATTGTCATCACATAGAACCAAAGATGAAAAAGATGTTGCCAATGAATTAGGGCTCCCATACACCCATTCTTCAGAGTGTATTTTCTCATATTTAGAACTAAAATAAATGAATAAATTGTTAAGCCAAAGAGTTATTTTAAGAAATCTGAAAATAAATAGTAACTTCTTATTAACTCCCCCTTTTCCCTTTCTAGTTTTAATTAAAGATTTTTTTAAATAAGCGTTATGAAAGTTTTATGAGTCAAATTTTGGATTTTGATTTTAAAAAACACATTTTTTCCCCCAAAAGAAACAGCTTAACACTAAGCCGTATCTTCCTGGATATGAATGATATTGTTGAAGACTTCCCCAGTTTTTAATTGTCCATTGTTTCCTAAACTGTATTTTTAATTTCATTTGCTCTCTCCTAGGGAGTGAAGGATGGCAGCACGCCGTGCGTTAAAAGCTGTTTTGGTAGATCTCAATGGCACACTTCACATTGAAGATGCAGCTGTGCCAGGCGCACAGGAAGCTCTTAAAAGGCAAGCTATCCTCCCGGTTCAGCTGACAAATATGTTTGTAAGTGCCGTTTACCAAGGCAGGTCATTAGCGGAATGGATGACCTTGAGATGGCATTTCACCAGCTTACCATATATACAGAAACTGCCTTGGGTTTAGCTAGAAGATGTATGCATTGTAATATCTTCCAAACATTGTTCTCTAAACCTTTATTAGGTTTGGCCTTTGATCTATTCTTTTTGTTCTTTGTGTGCATGTTTTTTTCTAAGTAATGTAAATTCGTGAATGAAAACTCAAGAATCTAAAATGTAAATTAAATAGCATTGGAAAAATCACAAATGAAGGGATCACAAAGTGAAACACACACATACACAAAGGTGTAGTGCTGCCCACTCCCTTTTCACCTAAGATCTCGCATTAAGTGTGCAGCAGCTCAAATAAAGTTTAATTGAGGGACTTGAAATTTTAGAATTATTTCTATTAATGAAATTTAATGCCTTTGAAGGTTAGCAACTGTTCTATATTTCTGATGTACCAACCACAGTACTTAACATGTCTAGATACAAATGGGGATATGTAGTAAAAGCTTGTTAAAAAGCAAACTGAACATGTCCTGGCCAGTGTGTTCAGTGGTTGAATGTAGACCCAGGAACCAAGAGGTCACTGAACCCGGTTGGGGCACATGCCTGGATTGCATACTCAATCCCCAGTAGAGGGCGTGCAGGGGGCAGCCAATGGATGAGGTTTCTCATTGATGTTTCTGTCTCTCTATTCTTTTCCCTTCCTCTCTCTCAAAATCAATAAAAACATATATTTTTTAAAAAGTAAACTGAATGTGAATGTTTGCTTGTGAGTGTCCTGAAAAAAAAAAAATCAGTACAATAGTACTACTAATTGGTATTAAATACCTTTATATTAAAATTATTTAGAGAAGTTTTCAAAGTCAGCAATACTTAGCATGTGGTGCTTATTATTTTCCCACCTTAAAATAGTCACAGTGTGCTGTTATTCACAAAATCTAGTGACTAGTATCGCAACACCAGGTATAAGGGCCAAAAATTGACACAGATCTTGCTTGCATTCTCTCAAGGAGCTTACCTCCCATTTGGGGAATCAACAAATATAAAGAGACTTCTGTATCTGGTAGGCACCATTTGGAAGCTGTCAGTTTAGTTAGGAGTCATGATGTTCATGTTATAGGTGGACAACATGTTTAACCATTTGTACGCCATAAGCATCTATAGACGCAAGTGGCGGACCTCTTTTAATTAAATTCAAAATATCGTGGCCATTAACTGGTTAAAGCCAAAAGAAAATCAGATTCACAGTTGGACTTTCTCTTGACTCCTTGACACTGTTTCTTAATTAGGCTTTCTCTGGGAAAGGAGCTTTTACTGCTTTAAAGATAAGCTTTTTACTTTGTATTGAAGAAAAATCTTTTTATTTTTGGTGAGCAATGAATGACACCACTAAGTAGCTCTGTAACTATGAGCCTGCCATTCTGGAGGGCCAGGAGCCTGTGAATTACACATCCAGAGACATCACTATACTGTTATGGCTGGTTTTGGTTTCTATAGAAACAAACAGGCTAAGGGAAGTTGAGGGACCAGTAAAAAGAAAAGTTTTTTTTAATCCTCATTAAAATGATATGGTTATTTCAGTACTTCTACTTGTTCATTTTTAGGATAATAGTTACATTGAAATAATCAGTTTCTTTTGAGAGATAAACCACTAAGTTTAATGTGTTTTTAAGAAAAGCTACCACACAGATATTATAGAGGCAATCATGATTACAGTGAACTATTTAATCTTACAAATTTAGTTAATGTTCTTTGGGTGAATACTTAAAAATCTCTGTTTCTGTTTTATTTGCTTGCTTGTTTTCAATTGCGTTTAGTGCTTTTCCACCTTGTATTCATCTGGGGCAGGCACAAAATAAAAAGCAATAGGGTATTAATATAAAATTTTAATTGTAGCTAAATGAAAATTATTTTTAGATTTTGGATTAAAACACTTTAGGACCAAGAAAATAATTTTCAATTTCAAAGAAAGCTAGACTGTCATGAATTCTTTCTCTGATACCTGATTACCAGTTTAGGTTTCGAAAACAGATCACAGAATCAAAACAATTCTATATGTAAGTAGTTCAAGGGAAAAACACATTTTATTTAAAAAGAAAAAAAAATATTTTCTTTGATAGATTGTCCAGATAGATTCTGTTTATAGATTTGGTAGCACATCTTTTGATTGTCTAAGAAGGAAAAACAACATCTTGAGGTGTCCTCTGTTCACTAGTATAGGAAGGACATCAAGTCCTGTACCAGGACATAGGTTGGAGTCTTTGTCTCAGCTCTACTGCTACCCAGCAGTATGAAGCCGAGCAAGTCACTTAGCTCCCCTACGCCTCAGTTTTCTCCTCTTTATAAGAAGAGAGGGTTGCGCCCTAACCAGTTTGGCTCAGTGGAGAGAGCGTCTGCCTGTGGACTGAAGGGTCCCAGGTTCGTTTCTGGCCAAGGGCATGTACCTTGGTTGCGGGCACATCCCCAGTGGCGGGGGTGAAGGAGGCAACTGGTTGATGTTTCTCTCTCATCGATGTTTCTGACTCTCTGTCCCTCTCCCTTCCTCTCTGTAAAAATCAATAAAATATATTTTTAAAAAAGAAGAGAGGGTTGCATAAGTAGATAATCTCTAAGGTAACTTTTACCTCTCATATTCTGTGAGTATATTGGTTACTAAGCTTTGTGTTTGTTTGTTTGTTTCACTTACTTGCTAAATCCCTGCAGTAGAATTCAGTTGAAGTACAGAAGTCCTCAAAAAGGTAGACACAGCTTTTATAATTTACTTTGTAGCCTTTGGCAATAAAGTGGTCCAGACAGTGTGGATAATACGTAAGCAATTCTGGGTAGATAACAAAAAGATTATTGGTAATAAAAATATTTACTTGGTGACTTAGCCTTCATTTTATGACTGTTGGCAAGTGCTACCAATTTAGGAGATCTTACAGGACTAGAATGTAAAAGCTGCCTGTTGACATCTGAATTTTACTTTTCCAGGTTACGTGGTTCTTCTGTAATGGTTAGGTTTGTGACCAATACAACCAAAGAGAGCAAGAGAGACTTACTGGAAAGGTTGAAAAAGTTGGAGTTTGATATCTCTGAAGATGAGATATTTACTTCTCTGACTGCAGCCAGAAATTTAGTAGAGCAGAAACAAGTCCGGCCCATGCTGCTAGTTGACGATCGGGCACTACCTGATTTCAAAGGTAGGGGAAATTGCAAAGATTTAAAAATTGGTTCTTCATATCTTCTTATAAATCATTCTTAAACTGAATATTTAGATGTATTCAGATTTCCTCCAATTATTATTGAAAGAGTCAACAGATCTCTTGAATCTAAATTGGTGTTTCTCAAACCTGTTCTGACTGCACTCCACAGTAAGTGAAACACATTACATAGTAACCTAGTACATATATGTACTAGGTTTATATATATATGCTAAACAATACTTTTACTGTATGAGAAGTACTCTATTTTCTGTTTGGTTTACTTAATTGTTTATTTGATTTTGATGCTGCTTAGAGCTCTCCAAATTAGTTTTGTAATCTA
>NW_006288179.1:748438-750764 GCF_000327345.1 Myotis davidii | reverse complement strand
TAGCCAACAATTTGGTTTTTTTCCTTCAGCAAACTTTAACCAATTACTCAATACTCATGGATGCTGGTAAGGAGGAAATGGGAAAGCTGGATATCTATTCTTTCTATTTTTTTCCCTTACATTTTGGTGGAATTGATATGAAAAATGCTTTAAGGCAAGCAGTAAGAGAGGCAAATAGGAATTGGCATATGGGTAATCTACAGAACCGTCTGACTTTTAGTAACTGTTGGTGAATAGACTTGTTTGGTCAGGTACCAAGGCCTTAAAATATGCTTAAATTATGGAGTAATATTTGTGACACTAAAAGTAGATGAGACATTATGTAGAAAATAGCAGAATCTACAGTGCATTCCATGTTTATCATGAATATGTTAACCTCAACTGTCAATTAGAGTGTCTAATTTCCCTTGCCTCTTAGATTTTCATTTCCTCATCAGTTGCTATTGATCTGATAGCTCATAGGGAATTCATGGCTGTTCTTGTTGATTGTAATCAGTAAAGCTTTTTGAAGTTAGAAATTACTTGTTTGAGAACATCAGGTTACAAGTTTCAACTCAGATTCTAGTTACTGAGTAGCTGTAAAACCATGCAAAAGAAATATGCAAAAATACTAGGAGAACTTTTTCTTTCTTTAAATATCTCTTTCACTATTGCCAAAGTGCACAGGGCAGGATAATCTCGTAAACTTCAGATTATTGCTACAATATCAATTTGTACTTGATTTACTAAAACTCTTTATTATAAAATGTAACATTACTTTTAATTGCATTTTTCAACAATCATATATTTTTTTCATTCCCAGGAATACAAACAAGTGATCCTAATGCTGTGGTCATAGGATTGGCACCAGAACATTTTCATTATCAAACTCTGAATCAAGCATTCCGGTGAGTCTCCAGCTATTTAGCTATTTATTTTTCATCTCATCAAGTACTTCCTTCTTTCCCTTCTTGAGTCTTTGTCATGTAAGGTTATACATGTTTTATTTTCTAGCCACCTAGATTATACAGGAGGACGCACATCTTCAAAATCACTTCAAGATCAACATCAAATATTATTTATTACTATCCTGCTTAGTTTAAAAAAATTATCAATATGTTAAAGTATGATGATCTTGGTTTGTTTTTTATAGACTCAGTATTCTGGAGCAGAAATCCGTAATAAAATTGCATCTGTTAAAGCTAGCAGTTTTATCTTTTATCATCACTCCTATGATTCTCCACTGACTATGCTAATTTCTGACAGAAAACAGCATCAAGGCTAACGCCCCCAAAACAGTAAACGGGACTCTTCCTCCAGTGCGAATCCATGCTATGGGAAAAAAATCTACACAGTTGACCATACTTTCAAAGAAATTATTCTATGAGTGATAATGGTAGTCTGACCTGGAATAGTAGGGATTCAGGTCGTATCAACATGACGTGATGAGTGATTGAGGTTAGGAAGTGAAGGACAGTGAGGCAGGGAGGACATCATATTCTCACCTGGGCACCTGTGATGGAGAACTCCCTATGTGGGGTCTGGGAGGCGATCAGTTTAGGTTGGGGCTGTTTGGCATGTGGGACATCTTAATGGAGATGTTGCAATGGCTGTTGGTTGAAATTGGGGGAAACACAACTAACACGTATAATGTTATAAATCTTCAGTTATGTGTGCATTTCACTTTTATGAACTTTCGCTGCTGCTTACAAAGTATAGTATTTTTGATGCTGGTTATGAAAACAGTTTGTAACTCGTCTTCCTATAAACCATATTTTTTTACCATATTTTCTTAGTATACTCGTCGACGACTGAAAAAGAACATTTTGTGAAAACGAGTATACACGTTTCTGCCGGGGAAGAGGTTAAGGTAAACTGGATCAGAATTTACCTACAAATCTGCTCTAGAGTGAGATTGTGACTTTTTCCCTTGGATGTTTCTCATCTTTCATCTTATGTTGTCTTTTACTGCTTGTCAAACCATTAAACAATATAATTTGTCTTTGAATTTATGACAAGTAGCTCAAAATATTACATAGGGATACATTGTAATAGCTTAAAAAAATTTTTTTAGTGGGTTGATAAATTTTTGTTATTTAACTTCAAGACTGCTATAAAAACATCATTTTCTTACGGTAAAAAGATCTACAAGAATCAGTCAAACTTATATTTGATGTAGAATTCATTTCTTGATGTATATGTCCTAGAATCACTACAAGACTCACACATCTGGGCACCTTATTTACTGTTAATCTTGAAAATGGCTGTCCTCGTGTACAATCTGTGTGGCCAGAAATAGCACCTTTTTCCCTGTGTGCATTTTAGAGCCTCAGTTAAGAAACTACAG
>NW_006288179.1:732477-747699 GCF_000327345.1 Myotis davidii | reverse complement strand
CTAAAAAACATTTAAATCCTAAGAGCCATTGGTGTCTTTTTCCTTTTACCTACTACTAAAATATACAAGGGATAATATAACAAACATCCTTAGGCCTATCAAGCAGTTCCAGAAATACAAATTATTGACATATTTGATATCCCTCCTCAATTTTATCACCCAAGACCCAAACGTAATCAGGATCCTGAATTGTATTTATCATTTACATGCATTTTTAAAATACTGTAACACATATGTAGGTATTTCTAGACAGTATATGGATTATTTTGCATGTTTATACTTATCAATTTGCTTTCTTCCCTAGTAATACTGTATGATTCATCAATATGAATATGTATAGCTCTGGTGTATTCATTTTCACAGTTTTGGTACTAGCTTGTAGCAAGGTCTTTTTCATCTTCTAACCTGAGTTAGAAGCCCAAAGCTTGAGCGTTTTTGTAAGGACCATTTATAACTAAATTTAATGATCTCTATTAGGAGGAAGGCTACCTGGGCAAGCAGATCACTTAATAATTTAATTTGAACTTAGCATTAACAATATTAAAAAATATATCGCAGCACAGAAGTAATATGTCTTCATTATGGAAAATTGTATATGCTCAAAAGAGAATAAACATAATTATCTGTAATCCTTTCACCTAGCTAGTTTGTTTCCATGCACATATCTATTTAGGCAAAAATGAGAATCTATATATACTGTGTATGTATACTATGTAGTAATTTGCTTTTTAAAAACCCAACAATATGTTGTGCATGTTTTTCCACATTCTTAAATATTCTTTTAAAACATGTTTGATTCCCACAGAATATTCCACTCTCAGAAGTGCAATTAGTTGAATAGCCATATGGTTCTTATTGTTGGTTATTTCCAGGTTTTTGAAGTTAACATTAAAAAAAAATAAGTAAATAAACGCCTTTTGAGAACGTTAAGCAATATTTATGTTTGTTCCTTAAATTTTTTTCAGAAGTACAATGGGGCCTTGTATAGTTACTGAATCAAAGGAATTTTGAGGAAAAACTGCATGGAGCAGCTTAACCTAGGAAAAGTTCAAGTTTTTAAAATAAAGAGCAACTGCTCTCCAGCTTCTAAGCTTATTTAAAATGTTATTCTAGCCCCAGCCAGTTTGTCTCAGTGGATAGGGCAATGGTCCGAGGACTGAAAGGTCCCGGGCTCCATTCTGGTCAAGGGCACGCAGGCCCACCCATGCAGGAGGCGACTAATCAATATGTCTGTTTCACACCCATGTTTCTCTCTGCCTTTCCCCCTCCCTTCCACTCTCTCTAAAAAACAATGGAAAAATATCCTCGGGTGAGGATTAGCAAAAAAAAATAAAGTTATTCTATCTGAAAATAAGTAACATCACAACTTTCACATTTAAATGCAAGAGGCGAAAGGCTGCTTAAGAGCAGTGTTTTGAAGATTCAAATGACTTAATTTTGAAGTTAATGATTTCTTCCTATAATTATTACAAGGTGTGAGAATCCTTGAAAAGTCTTAGAGATGTGCAGAAATTAATTTTTTTGTTTTTCAGGAAGAGATTCTTATCACCATAAATGGTTCCTGTGGAATATTAAATTGCTTTTCTTTTCCCATCTCCTCAAGAAAAAAATTAAAAGTTAATTGCTCCAATATATTCAATTCCTTAGAAAGGGAAGAAGAGAAAGGGAGAAAAAAGGTCAACAACTACGACTTCAATTATTACTGCATTTGTATAGTAACTCCTGATTCTTTTCTAAGTATTTAGAGCCCTGAGCATGAGGAATTCCAGAACAGCGTGACAGCAGGACTCACATTAGAAATATTTCTGTGGGCTTTATCCATTTTGAAAGTGCTGACTGCTGCTTTGCAGTTTTTTAATTCAAGTCCAGACCATAAGAAATTGTTTAAGAATTAAGAACTTGAGTTGTTTAAAGTATTCATTAGTATATGCAAGAGAACCACTTTATGTCTATTTGAAATCCACAGAATACAGAATTGAGTTTAATATCTGTCACTAACTGCTCTTATTTTTTCATATGGGGATATTGTTGTACAATCAAGGCAACTTTTGCTACTCTAAATAAAACTTGCAGTTAAAAAAGCCACATAAATATATTGTTACTTTTTTATTAATGTGTAACATACACATAAAGTACACAAATTGTCAGTATACAATTCAATAGCATTTTACACATAGGTATGCCTGTGTAACCCTCTGATCAAGATCTAGAACAGGGGTCCTCAAACTACGGTCCGCGGGCCATGTGCAGCCCGCAGAAAACATTTCTCCGGCCCGCCGGGTGGTTTGCCGCTGCTGCCTGTCCTGCTTGGCAGCCAACTCGTCCCGTGCCCGCAGTGCGCATGTGTGGAATGTCTGAGGGACAGTGAACTGGCCCCCTGTTTAAAACTTTTGAGGACCTCTGATCTAGAAGGTCTCCTGGTCTAATTAACATGTTAACCTTTGATTAGTAACTTTCCTTAAGGTGACACTACTGACTTCTGTCAGGACTTGGTCTTCATATGAATTAAATCATACAACTGTATAATTTTTTGTCTGTTGTTGAGATTTATCCAAGTTGTTACGGATAGCAGTACTTTCTTGTTGTTTTGTTTCTTCTTTATTTTTGTTGTGTAGTAGCCTGTTGTATTGTGTAGTAGACTGTCCCACAATTTATTTATTGTTCATTTGGATGGTTTCCAGTTTGGGCTGTTATGAATAAAGCTTCTATGAATGTTCTTCAACATGTTTTTGGGGGGTTATATGTGCTCATTTCTCTTAAGTCTGTAGAGTAGTGGAATTACTAGGTAGTAAGTATTGTTTAGCTTTAGTAAATATTGCTAAACAATTTTCTAAAGTCATTATAGCAAGTGATATGTTCCCACTGGCTATGAGTGTAAGTTTCAGTTGCTCCAAATTCCCACCAGTCTCTAACCAGTCTATGAAATTGCAGTTATTCTGTTTGGTGTGTATAGTGGTATCTTACTGGGTTTTAGTTTGTGTTTCCCTGATGAGTAATGTTCTTGAAACATTTTCATGTACTTATTGACCAGTGGATAACTTCTTTGCAGTGTGCCCATTCAAATCTTTTACCATTTTTGATTGGGTTGTATTTTTTTTACTGATTTGTGTATATGATGGAACTCATTATATATACATATTTTTGGTTGGAAATTTTATATATATATACATATATATGTTGCAGATATCTCATTCCTGCCTTTTTGTGCTCTTAATAGTATGAGAACATGGTGTTCTTAATTTTGATAGAGCCCAATGTGTCAAAATGGCTGTAGTGCTAAGGTTGAAAAACCCTGATAGTTCAGTCCCTTCATTAATAAGAAACCTAGGCCCACATGAAGTGATTTGCTGTTACCTATTTTAAAAAGTGTGGACACTACATTCTGGACCAGAAATTACTGTGGAGCTGGGTGGAGGCAGTACTATGCATTGTAGGATGTTTAGCAGCATCCTTGGCTTCCACTCACTAGATGCTAGTAGCACTCCTCTTTCCCCAGTGTGACAACCAGAAAAGTCTTCAGGCGCTGCCAGATGTCCCTGAGGAGCAAAACTGCCCCAGGTTGAGAACCACTGGACTAGATGTTTGCCTGAGGTGTTTATATTGTGGCCCTGCCCTCACTAGGATTTTTCAGTTTGTTCCGTTGCCCACACGGAAGTCACAGCCAGAGGTTTTTTTTGCATCAGGCCTTTGTGCCCCTTTTTCCTTGCTTCTTGCGCTTCGGTGGGTTTATAGTTAGGTATAGACAGAAAATTACCAGAATATTTCCTTCTGATACATTATTTCTGATGTCAAAAACAGCCAACTCTTTGCTGCCCTGTCTGGTAAGTATAAAAACACTCCCAAGTATCGGGGTGTCTATTTTTGATATTTCAAAAAAGGTTTAACTATAAGAGATCTTCTAATCTGTGTCCTAGAAAATGTTTACCTTTCAGTCTGTCCTGAATATGGTTGGCTCTTGAAAGACTCGGTAAAGCTTATGCTGTGCAGAGGATGACAGAAGCAGGAACCACTTCCCTGAGAGATGCCTATCTTTTCCAGCCTCGTGTAGTCCAGTTTCCACTTAGAGACTTGTAGAGGAGCCCACAGTCTCAGCCCTTTCAGGGAAGGCACTAAAGCACTGCCTGGGAATTGAGTACACACATCAATCAGGCTGATAAGTCTTATCCCCAGTTAATACATAATAAAATATTAACAAAGCCAAATCAAATGAGTTTTTAGTTTAGCTATGTAAGTGGAAAGCAATTACGAGGTCTGTTGCATAAAGAATTCCAGTTCCGTGGTAGAGTAGCAAATAAATGGGATTGGGGGCGGGTGACAGAAGGGAGATAGATAAATCACCCATTATTATCTCATTGCTATCAGCTGTGGTTCTTTAAGGCCAGCATAGTGGCTTTTTCAGGTTTCCTAACAGCTGGATTTTAAGGTCAGCTTTAAGAAATAAACTTGTATTAATATTAGTGAATAAATTTGAGGGATCTGTCCTGTGCTGTGAGTAATTTGTAGTAACTAACAGAAAGGCCCTGTAATAGTCCAGTATTGGTTTTTACTTAATAAAATATTTAATCATAAATGTCTGAATTCTGCATCTCCCACAGGAAGGCATTTCCATGCCCACCGACAAAAATAATTTAGCACTTTCATAGCTGAGCGCTTAATTACTCATAATTGTGAGGGGTAAGATGTGATGAATTCTTCCTCGATGGACATACTAAATATTTTAACCAAGTAGATGGCTTAAAGTAAATTAAGCTTTGTGAGATCATTCATTACATTGGTTAAAAGCAGTTTGAGTGTATCATGTCCTGCATTCCATTAGATGATAATATTCATGTGACTCTCCTGCTGTGAGACTACAGGCCGCACTGTTGGGATGGATGGCAGATAGTTTTGGATGGGGGTTGGGTGGTGAGTATTAAGAAGTTGTTGGTGGGGGTTCTTGGATTTGTTTTACGTTTTGCCTAAGTCACTAATGAGGATTCTTAACTATATGTAGAGTTTGGTTATTAAATTAATGGTAAAATGCTTTGTGCCCTTTATTTGGTATGAGAATAATTATCCTAATATCAGAACAACAAAAGAGATTGGCAGTAAAGGCTCTCCCTTAAACCTTGTTGGTGTGTTCTTCAGGGAAGATGGCCTGATTTGCAAAGTAATGTCAGAAGCAGTCAAAAGGTAGAATGAAGACGTAAAGGTACAAGCAGAAAGCGTTTTTAAAATGCTCTATTAAATTCCTGAATTAGAAAGAAACTTAAATATTGGAGTAGAGGAAATAGGAAGTCAGGTATTTGGAGTTAGCTGAATGTGTCACTGCAGCAACAGTTGTGATACTGGAAAGGGCTCAAGAGCCTCCTGCTTACCATTAGGGAAGGTTGAAACAACTTGTCTCATTAAGTTAAGCTTCTTCCCTTGAGTGTCTTATTTAGCTTTACTTCTCTTAATTCGCTTTCCCTGATGATTCCGGTAAAGTGTCTGAAACCTCTAAAGGTAAAAGGTTGAAGCAATCCCAAATTTAATAATCTATCACCTTTCTTCAGTGTATTTGAATTTAATTCCCAGAAGTTCTTAGAGAATTCATTAGAAGATAGCAAGTCATTAAAAGTTAATAAGAAACTCTTTGTTTCTGTGAATGTGAATACTGTAAAACCACTTTGTAAGTCTGACATTCTTTTCCAGTCATAAAGGCTTTGCTTTTAGCCAGTCTCCATTTTCTCTATCTCTTTAGGTTACTCCTGGATGGGGCACCTCTGATAGCAATCCACAAAGCCAGGTATTACAAGAGGAAAGATGGCTTAGCCCTGGGGCCCGGACCATTTGTGACTGCTTTGGAGTATGCCACAGATACCAAAGCCACAGTAGTAGGAAAACCAGAGAAAACATTCTTTTTGGAAGCACTGCGGGACACTGGCTGTGAACCTGAGGAGGCCGTCATGATAGGAGACGTAAGTAGAAGAGCCCCGGAAATGCCCTGAGCTCACCTGCCGTGCTGGGCTGAGCCAGCTTGGAAGCACTGCTTCACACCCAAGCAGACTCTGCTGCTGATGACATCAGATGGAGAGAAATGGCTGCCTCTAAGTCAGGCCTCACGTAGATGTTACTGGTATTCTTCTAAATAACTGAAATTTTGATTATTTCTGACAGTCTCTATAGTATAATGAGATATGTATAATTCAAAAGACCATTAAATGCAAGTCATTCAAATGCTTGATATGTCTTTTTAAAGAAACCTTTACAGAAATTTAGATTTTTCTAATATTATTTACGCAGGGAACAACCTATACCTAAAGAATTCTACCATTATTGATTTTTTTCTTAGTAAATGCTATATGGAAGAACTTCCCAATGTGTCACAAATAGCTACAGGCATTGGTTGCCTCAGCCCTTTGAGTGGCAAGTCTGGGCGTTTGGAGGCTCTGGCCGTGAGCACCTTGTCAGTTTACTCTAGTGTCCTGGGGAAACATCCACGTGTGCCACGAGGGAGAAAGAGCTAGAAAGCACACTGCCTTGTGTTAAGTAGGTGGCAGTGATTACTAGTATATTTTAGTTATAAAGAATAACGTGTTAGGCTGGAAGGGGCCATCAAGATTGTCTGGTCCGAATCTCTCCATTTTTGACTGGGAAACTGAAGCCTGGAGCCGGAAGTCTGCACGCCTCCATTCCTGCAGCTAATTAGTGGCACAGCTGGAAGTAAAACTTGAGGCTCTGGACCCTGCCAAGACAAACTGTAGATCCCTTGCTTTCCTGACTTGTGGTGGTGCAAGTGTTTCACGGTTCTCCTGACACCCTCTTCCACTTCGGGTGTGTTCACCTCACACTGAATAGGATATCATTGAACTTGGTATTGTTTTCAGAAGCCATCTTTTCAGTCACATCTATAGTCAAGTCTTTATCTGACTTTCCTAGGCAGATATGTGTTTGAAAGGTGGTTATCAGAGTTTTTTATCCTGGGAGATACTGGTTTAGGGACAGTGGGAGGCAGGAAAGGCATGCAGTAGCAGCTTCATGCAGGGTCCTTTGTTAGCCCAGAGAGGCGCGGTTTCTTCCCTCCCTTTCTTTGTCCACCTTTCCCCACCTTCCTTCTTCTTTCTCTTCCTCTCCCCCATCTTCACTGCTTCAACAGGGAAAGTTTAGACGCAACAGAAAAGGTTTTAAGTCAGCCTTTGAATGAAGATTTTGACATTCTAGGACTCATTTCCAAGGGCTGTTGCTGAATAATATTAATGACTTTAATGGAAAAATATTTTCTTCAAGCATGATCTGAATGAATCCTGCTTATAGATATGTGATAGCAGGATTGATTTTCTTGATGTTTCTCCCAGACCTTGGATTTTCTTACCTTGTGTTTATCATCACAATCAACCAAGCATATTCATCCCCATCTTGAGTAAGAATTGGAAAGAGGACCTCCTTTTCTAACTGATCTGTTGTTCCCAAGTGTGAAGTGAATATCAGACAGTCCCATGGTCTAAGCATACTGAATTGACTTGATTACAGCTGTTAGGGACAATCAGATGGAAAGTAAGGATAATATATTACATGGGCAGCAGAAAAGCTTTCTTCTGAGTCTAGTTCATTCACTGTTTGCAGTTGGATCATCCACCTTAAAAGCTGCCAAATGGATAGGATGCTTTTTCCATGATCTGTTTTAAGAGATCGATGCACACACGTGGCAACATTGAAGGACTGTGACTGTGCTCTCTGTGTTTGGTACTAGAATGATTGCTCTGTTGTACACCTTCCACCTCTGTGACACTTCCCTTTCCAAATGGTGTGTGCTGCCTCAGACTGTTACATGTGAATTTACCCATTTTTACATCTTCCTGTCTTTCATTCAAAAAGCAAACAAACACGGGGTTACAGTTGGCCATCCCAGCCTAATAAGTCAAATCAATTGGTTGGTAGGGTTTTATTGGCAAGTAAATTGAAGACCCTGTACTAAATGCTTTCTTTGTGCTTTCTAGGATTGCAGGGATGATGTTGGTGGGGCTCAGAATGTTGGCATGCTGGGCATCTTAGTAAAAACTGGTATGTATCTTCTGTATAAACCTTCTCTAAAACAGGATGGTGGAATACAGAGTTGCTTAAAGGAAAGTTCTTACAGAAATGGCAAAGCCAAATCACTGGACACTATAATTCTCTTTCTGCCACAAAGCAAAAATAAAATGATCTTAGGATTACAAGGAAAAAACACGGGAGGGCCCATGCTGTGCAATACTAGATCAGGAAGCCTATTCACTTATCTACCCAGGAAAGCACAGACTGCCACAGTGAGTGGGTCAGGCAGGAGTGATGATGGCCTGCTTCATTCACTCAGCCAACATTATTGAGCACCAACTGTATGCCTGACACAATGGGAGGTGCTAGAGTTATCACACATATGTAAGCCACTGTGTCAATTTGTACTTTTTAGAAAGCCCACTTGCTGGCCAGTGTATGCAGAAGCATTCTGCGAGCCCTTATCAACATGGCCAAGAAACTTGCCTTTCTCATATTTGCCCTTAGACCAGCCGTGGGCAAACTACGGCCCATGGGCCGGATCCGGCCCATTTGAAATGAATAAAACTAAAAAAAAAAAAAAAAAAACAAAAGAATGTTCCGGCCCTCCGGTCCAGTTTAAGAACCCATTGTGGCCCTCGAGTCAAAAAGTTTGCAGGGATTAGGTGATAGAGGAATAGTCAGTCATTAACTTACCTATGAGACCAAGTTGAAACCTTGCAAAGGAGTTAATCCTTAAAGGGATTTAAGCTTGAGAAAAAACTAGCAGTAGTTTGCTGCGTACTGTGGACAGGTACCTGGAAGATGCTAAGGTGAGTGAGGTATATGTTCATTACCTTTGTACATTTGCTGCTGGCTCCTCTTCTGTAGGAATTCACCGTCAGTAGGATAAGAAGCATCTTCACTGCAGTGCAAAGGTGTGGAACGGGGGTTTTAGGCTTTGTGTTTGCGGGGCAAAGCCTCTTAAAGAAATAATTGTACAAAACAAGGAATTGTAGAAATTGGTGGGTTTGGTGTTGGGGAAGCTGCATTTAGTCAGAGAATACTGGAAAATGCAGAAAAATGAATTGCAGAGACCACAGAAAAAGGAATGGAGAGCAAGGAGAAGTCCAGAGGCAGCCAGGGTGGCTACAGGGCAGTTGGCCTCTTCCTCAAGACCTCAGCTGAAGCAGTGTTTTGCAATTCTTCTCTCCCTTATATTTCATTTTATTATTTTTTAAATCTTTATTGTTGAAAGTATTACAGATGTCTCCCTTTTTCCTGCTTTTACCCCCTCTACCCTGTGCCCTCCTCTCCCAGGCCTTCACTGCATTATTGTCTATGTCCATGGGTTATGCATACTAGTATATGCATGTAAGTTCTTTAGTTAATATCTTCCCAACCCTTCTTCCTCCCTCCCTCCCTCTCTTCCTCCACCCTTCTTTCTTTCCATTCTTTTTAAAAAAGTTTTATTGATTTCACAGAGGAAGGAAGAGGGAGAGATAAAAACATCAATGATGAGACAGAATCATTGATCAGCTGCCTCCTGCACTGGAGATGGAGCCTGCAACCCAGGCATGTGCCCTGACCAGGAATTGAACCATGACCTCCTGGTTCATAGGTTGAAGCTCAACCACTGAGCCACACCTGCTGGGCTCTCCTTCCGTTCTTAAAAATTAATTGTGGAAAGCTCACAATGTGCTAGTCGTTATGTCAGGTGCTTAGGGTACATTGGGGAATGTAATAGGCCTAGTGCCTACTCTCAGAGAGTTTAATAATCTCAGGTGTGAGTCAGACATTAAACAAATTTATAAATAACTAGAGGCCCAATGCACGAAATTCATGCTTGCTGGTACCAGCTTCCCTCTAGCACCCAGGACTCGGGCTTCCCGCGCAGCCCTGGCTTTGTCCGTAAGGTTGTCTGGAAGGACATCCAGTCTAATGAGTATATTATGCTTTTATTATTATAGACTGGAGCATGCATGGGCATGGTCCCTTGGCCTGGCCGGTGATCAGGGCTGACTGGCGGGTGGGATTGGGGGAACCATGGGAGGTTGGCTGTGGGAGTGCACTGACCACCAGGGGGCAGCTCCCGTGTTGAGCATCTGCTCCCTGGTGTTCAGTGCACATCATAGCTACCAGCTGGTCATCCAGTTGTGTGGTCGTCCTGTCATAACGGTTGCTTAGGCTTTTATATATGTAGATTATAAATTGTTATAAATATCGTGGAGGCAAAAAACAAAACAAAACAGGGCACTAAGAATAACCAGGAGGGGATCTAATTTGGATGGAATATGGAATCTGACTTGAAGTATGAGGGTGATAATCGGGTGAGGAGAATGTTCCAGGCAAAGAATAGCAGGTGTGACAGTCCTCAAAAGAGCCAGGTCCAGCTTAGGACTGCAGCCTTGTGACCAGTGCACATGCCGGGGTGACAGGGCTGCTGGGGCCCATGTCAGAGGCCTGCTAGGCAACAATAGAGATTTGGGGCTCTTTCTGAAGGGCTGGGGGACCCCGTAAGAGTGTTTAAATAGGGACCACAAGTCATCTGATTTTCTCTGTGACCACTGTGTGAAATGGGGCCTCTGCTGTGTTGAGGCCCAGAATCTGGGGAGAGTTGGGCAGTGTCCTGCCCCTTGAGCCCCTCCATGCACATAGTCTGGCCCGGACCTATGAGCATCCATCACCCTTCCCTTCCCCATCTCCAGGCGCTCTCATGTGCCAGGCGCGTAGGGCTCCTGCTTGGCAGCAGTCACCCTCGGGAGCTGACAGGGCCTCTGCCCTGTGGGGTCTGGGCTTCCGTTTAAAAGCATTGGTTTACTCGCCATTTCTGTCCTCAGGGCTTGTGGGGGTAGAAAATAATTTCATCAGCTGTGAAGTTCTGAAGGGACCCTTAGCTGTCAGGTGACCTAGTACCTCTGATTGTGAATGGCTAGAGGTAGGCCTGGAAAATGCTGAATGTGGTATTTCTTTGAATTGCCTCATTGCATCCTGAAGCCTCAGTAAAAGGTGCTTTGGGAGATATGGACCCTGATTCTTGAGTAATTGGAAGGGTGGTTCTGCAGTGGCCTAGGTGTCCACAGGCTGTGATCACTGGCATTCTAGCAGTAGCCTTTGTTCACTATCTTTACTTCCATTTCAGGAAAATACCGAGCAGCAGATGAAGAAAAAATTAGTCCACCTCCTTACTTAACGTGTGAGAGTTTCCCTCATGCTGTGGACCACATTCTGCAGCATCTACTGTGAACCATTGCGTGAATCAGAAGCAACTTGAAATGCAGCTTTTCATCGTCTGGAATGAATTCCTTACCAATTCAGTGCCAGCACAGGCAGACACAGCCCCCAACGCTGAGATGTGTAACCCTCTTGTATTGTGCACTAATTAGAAAGAAAGGTATTGAATTACAGCTAGCCACTAAGCCTTGCTTATCTCTTTTGTTGTATTTTGTAAAAGAAGATGAGACCTGAAGAAAAGGAAAACTGAGATTTTATGCCTTGCCTTTTAAAATATTCATCAGATTAGGCAGGGCTGGGAGGGAGAAGCTACTGCAGGGAGTCGAGTTCTGGGCTGTCTCCTCACTGCTAAATTGGGAGGGTGGGTTCAGATTGTGAATGAAGTTGAAAGATGCATTACACTACAGTTTTAATATTCAGTTCAGCTGTGAAACCCATCAAAAGTGCCAAGTGGAGTACAAGTCAGAAGAAGCAAAATAAATTGTCCTTTAGCCCAAGTGATTGAATGAATTTGCTTTAACGGATGTTGAAAACTAGATTATCTGGAGTATTATTCCCAGCACGGATGACTTCTTTTTCTCTTCATTAGCCAGAGATGACTAATTTAAATTTAGAACCTGATTTTAATTTAAAATAATATTTCCATTAATAACCTATTCATTGCAGATACCTATTATAGTGTGTAACAGTTGTTTTGGAAATTTTATGTAAAATTAAAACTATCAGTATTTTACAGATGTTTTAATTAGACATTGTTATTAACAGGAACAGTGCAGAAACTAAAATCAAGCCTTTAATGTCTTATAGACCATGCATTTTTGAAGTTAGTGTCCACAAGGGTCCTATTTACTGTACATTTGCAAGATTTCATTATTTTTGCCTCTGACACTATGGGAAAAATCTTTTAGAAGCTATTGGGACAGATTCAGGCTTTTATGTACTTGGTTACTACAGCTGTAAAATGAAATCTCGTCTGGTAGCATGGATTATTCTTCTCATGTTAAACCCACCAAAATGAAGGGGACTAAGTAGGTAATGATTTTCCTAGTGCATTTGCATACTGTGATAATCCTGGGCCTTTGCAATTGTGTTACAGGACTCTTGGGCATTGAATTATTAGCATGTAATTGTACATCATTGTAGTGTTCACCTTATTGAAGCACACACTGATGTTAATGAGCTTTGGGTTTTGATTCTTGTTTAGATATCAGCTTGGTCTTAGATGGGAGGGAGCAAAGCTAAATAAATGGCAGCTCCTCTCCTCGTCTCCTTTTGGTAGTTTGGTGATCACTCTTCTTGTTTTTGCAGATGCCCCAACTTGGTACCTAAACATCCTAGAGATAGATGTGACAGGACCACAACCCTAGATTGAAAGATGAGTGAGTGGCAGAGAGCATAGATTTTGGAGCCTAACCAGCACATAACTAGTTCTGTAATCCTGGGCAAGTGATCTAGCCTGGCATGCCTCCTTTCCCTTACCTGTAAAAATGGAGATAACGATGTGGAAAGGGTTGGTGGAATTCCTCTCTATAGTTCCTTCAATGGGGAAAGTCTTCCTGCGAGTTTAAAAAAAAGAAAAAACAGAAAAAGATGTTCTGTTACATTTCAGCTCCCTCAGAGCACAGCTGCACTCAGAGAAGCTCAGCGTGCAGGTAGAGTGCTGGTTGGTGCTGGTGCAGGGGCTGCATTAAACTTTGGCCTATCATCTGGGCGCCTGGATCAGTGATTGTTTGCTAGTTGCTCTGTGTTACGTGCCAGAATAGGAAATAAGCATGTAAGAACAGGAGTTAGCCTGGAGGACCCTTACTCATGGGGGAGCTGAGGGGAACACACAGCTCCATCTGTCCTCTGTGATGTCATCCTGACTGTGGGATGGAGAGGATTATTCCCATCTTCGAGCCGCGTAGCATTTATTAGATTTATTAGATTTATTAGATTACACTTAGGTCTTCACACTCTCTGTCCCCACCAGACAGGGCTGTGGCTCATTTTTTAAAAAAATATCTGCTACAGCACAGGCACTCAGATGGTTACTGAACCAATATAAAACTAGATGTAAATATTACAGGAATTTAACGTTAGAAGGTATAGCTGTGGGGTGGGTGGGGAGGGGGAGGGCGAGAACAAAATAAGATGCATTTTAGACTCGTTGCCATAGGGGAAGCCCCCTTAGACACTTGGAAATAATGGATCCAATGCTCTGGAGACAGGTTAGTGCCAAAGCCAAGAGGTAGGCATCACTGATGGCCAGGAATTAAATAGAGTGACAGGAATGGGTGAGATCACTTAAGCATAACATCCAGTGAAGAGAAATGGCTTCCCTACTTTGCTTCATTCTGGTTTGGCCCCGTGGGCCCTTACCATCTCAGTTTGATATTTTATTGATTTAACAAACATTATATAGGGCTCACTAGCCACCTGTCCACAGGTTCATGAGGATAAATAAAAATCTTGGTTTAGATCCAGGTTAGTATAAATTTTCCCAGCTCAGCTGATTGGTCTGCCCTGGGCCTCATGAAGCAGATTTTAAAACCAAACTATCTAAAGGACTTTATTTGTCAGCCCTCCCATGTAAAGGGCTATCTTGTGGTCCTAACCTCAAGGACAGTATTTGCATCCAGTTTACTGTGATTCTGTCCTGGGCCAGAATAGGGACTAAGTGACATCTTAGGACTAGAAAGGGTACTGGAGAACACCCGTTGTCAGGAGATGGTTATTGAGGATCTGCTGTGAGCCAGGCCCTTGCTAGGGTGGAGGAGGACGAAGCCCCAGGCCAATGGACGAGACACGTGCTTGCTGCACCTTCCCTCACACCTCCAGAATCTGCTAGTTTTGCATAGCTCCGCTACCATTCTACATCTGTCAGAGCCGATTGTAATGTCTAGGAAAGGAAAGGGAGCTCACCCTAAGCGACAGTTCCATCAAACACCTGTAGCTGTGGATGCCAGAAGTTTCCTCATCTCAATTTCACATTTAAATATTACAGTAGCATGTTGGACAGGTAAGTAAAAACACAGGTTGTGTTCGATTGGTTTTGCATCAATCATTGTTTCTGTAATATGAAACTGAAGTCTTTGGGTACCTATAATAAACATCCAGAGCAAGGCGCTTAAGCACCAGAAAATATCATAATTTAAACTATGTATCTGTTAAAAACAAACAATCAATTTGAATACCTTACTTTTTTCAGTGCTTACTCTCATGTCATACACAACTCAACACCTATTTGTTTCACTAGCTGTTGTGCCTGAGAAGATCAAACTATTAAATGCCCACTAGTGTGTAAAGCACTAAGGAAGAGAGAGCAGAATGTAGCTCCCACTCCTTAAAGGCGTATCTTCTAGTTGGGAAATCGATGCATATAAAAATAGAACTAATAGTGCAAAGGACACTGGCAAGTTCAAGGGTTTGTATAAGTCCTTTCAGAGAGGAGGTCATGTGCAGTGAGCTAAGTGCTTTGGCCAGTGCCAAATGTTTCATTCATTCAATAGCAGCGTAAAAAGTATCACAACCATGGTGTTAACATTTGAGTAGGGTATACAGATGAAACATACAACAGATACTGATAAAGTGATGAAGATAACTAAAGCCAGTAAGAGTGAGGGTGTTATTTTATAATTAATGTTATTATTTTACAATATACAAAATAAATCTATTACCACATTGTAAATACAAAATAATTAGCCACTTACATGCAATAAACATTAATATTGCAAGAAAAACTTTTAAAAATAATGTTAATGCAATAAATGTTAATATTTCAAGAAAAAAAATCAATATTACCAAAATTGTACTAACATAATATCACAAGTTGTAGAAAATATTAAAAACCTGCAAATAACAGGATTACTTATATTTTAAAATATTTTTTCCTCTGGCTCTATTTTTCTTCATCAGTTTATGTTCATTATATTCCACAAATGAGTGAGATCATGTGATATCTTTCTCCAACTAGCTTATTTCACTTAGCATAATGCTCTCCAGGTCCACCCATGCTGTTGCAAATGGTAAGAGTTC
>NW_006288179.1:721103-732205 GCF_000327345.1 Myotis davidii | reverse complement strand
ATAAGTTGTATGAGTTCCCTGTAAAGGTTGGAGATTAAACCCTTATTGGAGATAACATTAGCAAATACGTTTTCCCATGCAGTGGGCTTTCCTGTTTTGTCGATGAGTTTTTGTTTTTGTTTTTTGCTGTGCAGACACTTTTTATTGTGATGTAGTCCCATTTGTTATTTTCTCCTTAGTTTCCATTGCTATAGGAGCTGTGTCAGTAAAGATATTGCTACAACACGTCTGACTACAATTTTGCTGCCTATGGATTCTTCTAAGATTTTTATGGTTTCCCGTCATATGTCCTTTATCCATTTTGAGTTTGTTTTTGTGTATGATGTAAGTTGGTGGTCTAGTTTCATTTTTTTTGCATGTATCTGTCCAATTTTCCCAACATGCGGGGTTATTTTAGATGAGTAGGGTCAACATCTGTCAGGTATTTCAAGTGCAGATCAATTACTGGCTTTCCTCGGAAGATTGGAAGATCTGGCAAGGTTAGGTCTGAATTTCTGTATTCAGTTGGAGCTGAGTCACTATTGCCATTCAGAGAGTTTTGGCCCTCTCCACTTCCCCATGTTCCCCAACTCTTCCTTGTCTTACACCCCCCTCGCTTTATTCACGTGTTACTACATTCTAGGCTTCTAAAGGAATTTGAGTTGTGACCTCTGCTTTAGTAGAAAACACCACATGTTGGCTTAGGTTACATTTTCTTCCTTCAATTAATCGGTCAATCTCCCATATCCCTATAAACTAATCTACTTTAAAAATAATCATAGATTCTGTAAACATAGTGGATTAATCATATATGTTAGGTGGTCTCTTTCAAAGCCTTACTAAAGAGGAAAGGAAGAAAGGATGCATAAATCCAGGAAGACAACCTGCAAGAGAACAGTAGAAGAGACATCAGTGGATGAGAGGATGTGAGAATTTGGAAGACGGTAAGTGAATGCAGTGTTGGTAATTAAAATCAGCCAAATTTATCCTGAAGAACCACCTCAAAGACTCAAGGCTGGGAGGTACTAGGTAGAGAGGAAGTGAGGTGTGAGGCAGGGTTGAGGGCAAGGAATTGTTTGAAAGCTGGTAAACACAATGGAGCCCTAGACCCTGCCCACCCTGAGAGCCAGATGAGTACCCCCAGCCTAGGCAGGAGAATGGAGGTTTATTTTCTGAAAAAGTGTAACCATGAAAGTTAAGGCCGTGGGGACTGGGTGTGGCAGTGGGCCAGGGTGAGATGATGAGGGGCTGACAATGGGAATTAGGCACATGTCTACTTATACTACAGGGGTCCTCAGTTCCCTTCCCCTTGCATCCCAGGACCAGAGGGCCCAGGGATAGAATTGAAAATTTGTCTGATATTTGGCCATTTGGAAAATAATACTGATGAGTGACTGATCTGAAGGATGTGTTGCAAAAAAAAAAAGATCCTTAGAAAACTAAGTAAATGGGGGGAAAGGGCAGTTATTAATTCCAGGTAAGACAAAAGTCACCAAAAAAGAAAATTAATCCTGATTCACTAATTGGCTCTGCAGTGAATACCGATTACTGAATTAACCTAGCGTCATAACATGACTATTTGGAATGATAAGAAAAGACATACTTGTGTGGTTGGGACAGGGCAGAGGGATGAAAGAGCTACATTTAATTTCATCCTAAGCAGGAAGTCATTTTAATATATAAACTGTCTTTTAAGAAGAAGTCACCAAAATAAAAGCGTGACCTGAAAACACATGCATAATTATTTGGAGACAATCTTTGCAAGGGAGAAAGGAGAGAAGGATTAATTATGTGAATGAATGAAGTTGGAAGTATTACAAGATGAACTTGGAGATTCTTAAAAGGAATGGAGGAAGGATGTGGAGATGTGTTCGATACACAGTGGCCTGTGTGTGGGGTTCTGGAAGTGGAAGAAGATGGGGTGTCTTTACTGTGAGGGATGGCAAAACCACACCGAACCCTGAGAGGAGTCAGGAACGTGCAGCCGTAAGCTAAAAGGGCCCAAATATGGTTAAAAAGGATGTCCACAAGAGTGTCCTGCCCTTTTTTAAAAAATATATATTTTATTGATTTTTTACAGAGAGGAAGGGAGAGAGAGAGTTAGAAATATCGATGAGAGAGAACCATCTACCAGCTGCCTCCTGCACATCTCCCACTGGGGATGTGCCCACAACCAAGGTACATGCCATTGACCGGAATCAAACCTGGGACCTTTCAGTCCGCAGGCCGACGCTCTATACACTGAGCCAAACTGGTTTCGGCAGTGTCCTGCCCTTTATGTGTTCACTGTTAGATACACATACAATGCAAACTTATCTACTTTTCTTTTGTTTGTTTTTAAAATATATTTTATTGATTTTTACAGAGAGGAAGGGAGAGGGACAGAGAGTTAGAAACATCAATCAGCTGCCTCCTGCACCCTCCCCACTGGGTATGTGCCCGCAACCAAGGTACATGCCCTTGACCAGAATCGAACCTGGGACCCTTGAGTCCCCAGGCCGAAGCTCTGTCCACTGAGCCAAATCAGTCAGGGTACTTACCTACTTTCTAACCACAACAAATTAAAAATAGTGGATCCAGCTAATTGGGATTTTATGAAATCAGAAAGGACAAGTAGCCACATGCAAATGGACTACCAGCTACAAGAAATGTCAGCTGGCAGCCTGACCAAGGAAATAACCCAAAAGCACAGGAAGCAGATGTTGGAAATTGAAGTTAGCAGCCTGTGGCCATTTAGTTCAGAGACCTATGCATCAGGTATCACTAGTGTGGCATAGGGTAATAGCTAATGATAATGAAGTATTTTTTTTTAGCATATCCTATGGTAAAATATCTTTTTGTTTACTTTGAATTTGTTACATAAGGTATATTTTAAATTTACAGTTTCCCATGAGTGCATTTTAAGAGAAATTTGAGCATATTCTACTCAAAATAATGTCCCCCCTCATGCTTTGTTTTTGCTTAAAAGGGTAAACAAAGTCCTTTGGAATATTTACCTATCCAAATGTCCCATTTACTGGAAGTTTTTCTTTGGAGGAGGAGCCTGTCTTGCAGGGATGATGAAACAAGGCAAGGAAAAGATGGTGACTTACTGTAGATACTTCTAGTTGGGGGTGGGGATGATGTTATTAGTGGAAGCCTTCAGAATTTATCAGGAGTTGAAAGTGGATGCTTCTCAAATGGGGGTTTCTGAGGGAGATGCTTCTAGCTGTTCGTGACCCATATGGAGAGATGGAGGAGCCTAAGAGCAGGGAGACTGTGGATGGCTGTTCTAGAAGCTCGGATACTCCAGCCGAAGCTTTGGGTCCAATGAGGTGCTGTGTAATGGGAAGAGACAGGCAGCGCACACAGTAAAGTCAAAAGATGTTATTAGGGGTCAGAACTCAAAATGTTCAAACTGGTAGCTAGTGGTGGTGGTGTGCTAGTCACCACTGCTGTTAGCTCTAGACTCCAAGCAGCAGTCTCTAAAGATGGAGTGACATTTCCAAGTGAGGCCTACTCTGCTAGGGGTTTGCTGCTGATAAAACTGGTTGAGGTCAGAAGTACTGAGAGCTGATGAAATTCAGAATATTGTCAGAAGAAATAGACCCTGCATTTCCTTTTCTGTTCCCTTCCTTATCCACCCTTGAATTGTCTGTAGGTCAAATGGTCTATCAAGCTTAGCTTCCAGTTGGCTCCCCATCTCAGAACCACCCCCTGCATTCCAGCACACTTTTCCTAACTATATCTTTCTTTCCATCAAAAGGAAAATCCAAGTCACAAACGAGGAACACGGCAACAGATTGTTCTTCAAAATTTTACAGAGTTTAATTGTAAGAAAAGTCTCCATTGTATGACCTAATAGCACATCTGACTGTAATTGAAATCTTTAATAATTTGCTGACATCAATTATGAAAAATTAATGAAAATATCTCATTTCTAAAGCAATACAGTTGTCCAAATTAATTCAGTCTTCAAGAATGAGTTTCTCTCCTCTTATCCCAATCATTATGTTCTTCCACTTACACAATAAAGCAGAAGGCCTCTGTGGTTGTCTTTGTGGCCAGGTCAGGGTCAATGTGATTTCAAACAGATTCAAACTCACTTTGCCAGGCTGAGTATCTCTGAGTCAGATTCTTTGCTGAAGGCTTGGTGTGAGCTAACACATCCAAAAAGTCAGCAGTGGTCACTGTGCCCAGCTGGATCCCAGGTAAATCGCTGCTCTCTAGATAAAAACAACAGTAACAGCATAACAATCGACCTTACGGTGATCAATGATCTTGAAATGCTAATAGACCTTCTTTCAAGACAATGCATAATGCAACATTCTTAATGGTTAATGCAGAAAAGTCAACACTAAAGAGGGCTCAGATGAAAATTCTTTAATGTACAACTCAGCCCCTGAAGTCCAGACAAAAATATGTGATTTAAATGTATCATCAAAGTTTTATTTAATATTTATATAGTGCCGCAGTGGATCCAGCCCAACATCATCGTGTGCCAGAGAAATAAAAGCCCGAGCCCTAAGGAGTTTATCATCTGGGGCAAAGTGGATCCAAAACAGAACACCAGAGGAGGAAGGAGTTGAGTGAGTGCAGGAAAGAGAGACCAAGATTGTGTGCAAGAGCAAAGAGCCCCAAGAACAAGCGCAAGGCTCCACCTGCTGGTGAAAGTTGGATTTTTAAACAGATTTCCCTCCCAGAGCACCTTTGCTGTGGTCCCAGCTTTACCTGACTGGTGATCTTCAAGTGCATTGAAGATCTTCCTCACAGGCCGCATAGCTGCTTCCCTGCAGACCAGCTTAATGTCTGAGCCTGAGTAGCCCTCAGTCTCCTGAAAAAGCCCCAAACCAGCCATTGGTCAGCAGGCAGAATGTTGGTGGTGATCACATCCTTCTGGTCAGGACCCAGTATATCGGAGTCCCTGTTTAGATTCTGGATCTGCCCCACGTGGACACTGTACAAAGATTCCCAGATAGACAATGCTTGGGGAAAGAGAGGTCTCTAACATGTTTGGATAACCTAAGAAGCTGGGCAACAACTTCCTAATTCCCCTCCAAATATATGCTATAAGATGTTGGTGAAGACTAACTAGACCACCCATGTTAGTCTAATGGGGCCCTTGTGCCAAATCCAAGGATGATCGAATTTAAGTAGACATTTTGTTCTTGCAAATAAGACCATAAGCTGCCTTAGAGGAACCTCAATGAACATCAAGTTCAAGTGTCCACTCGGAGAAGGCAATGATAGCAGCGACAATGAAGGCAACAGATAGGCACCTAGAGCTTTTGGATTTGTAAAAGACTTCTCATTTAATCATCACAGTAATCCTTTGTGGCATATCTGTTACCCACCTTATAGATCAGTGGTTCTCAACCTTCCTAATGCCACGACCCTTTAATACAGTTCCTCATGTGGTCACCCCCAATTTCATTGTTACAAATTGAACATAATTAAAGCATAGTGATTCATCACAAAAACAATATGTAATTATATATGTGTTTTCCGATGGTCTTAGGCGACCCCTGTGAAAGGGTCATTCGACCCCCAAAGGGGTCGCGAACCACAGGTTGAGAACCGCTGTTATAGATGAAAAGGCTGAACTTCAGAGAATAAGTGACTCCCCTGAGGTCACACAGATAGTAAGCAGCTGACAGGGCAAGGACTTGATGTAGGTTCTCCAGGTCTAAACCCTGTGCTATTTTTGCTATATCATATTGCTTCTCCCTGCTTGAATATTTCCAAGTGACAAAGAGCTCGTTCTTTCATGAAGAAGAGGCCTGTTGCATTGTTGGGGAGCTTGGATCGTTTCTAAGTGACTCAAGGAAGAGGATCCGAGCAGCTCATGAGAAGACCCTGCTGAGAAGACGGTCATGTGGTGGCTGCTTGGCCTGCGATGCCTCTCCAGGGCCGCTCACCTGGCTCAGCATGCCGTACTCCAGCTCGGTGTGCAGCTCCAGCGCCCTGCTCTTGCTCACGGGGGGCAGCCAGTGGTGGATCATGGCTTTCCTGGCCTCCTGGCTGGGGAGGTCAACCAGAATCCTCTTCTCCAGGCGGCGTAACATGGCACAGTCCAGTTCCCTGAAATCATGTCAGAAAAGAAGGAACTGGTTGGGGCTGTGAGCTCACTTCCTAAGCAACAAGTACAATTTAAGAACAATTTTGCACTGCAGGAAGCAATTCAGCATTTTAACTATCCTACATCGATGCCTGAACGGATAGGACAACTACTTTATGTTTTTTGCTTAAAAAAAAAGAAAAGAAAATACATCCTTTAAAAAAAACTTACATAAAGGAGGTCATTTTAAGTGACTTGATTTGGGGGAGAGAATCTCACTAGCAACCAAACAAGGAGCATCTCCATTGCAGTCCTAACGTGAATCATTCAATCTGATCCCTCCAGTGAGGAAATTATTCCTGACAATGACGTGGGCACCCTGGGAAGCACATTAATTCTTCCAAAACTCTTCAATATTCTGGAGCGAATGACTATCTCACGCCTTTGCTGTGGTGAATGCACAGAGCAAATGCTCCTTCCAGGGTGCCCAAAACAAATGTGGCTCTTGACACACTCACTCGTGTTCCTTCCAAAACACTGTCAGGCCAGATGTACACAACTTTGTATCTGCAGGCCATTTCCCTAAATTTCTTAATATAAATTTTTCAAACAAATAGAAAAGTAGAATAAAACAATGAATATCCGTGTACCTACCATCTTGATTCAATAACAGTTAACATTTTGCCATAACCTGCTTCATATCAATTTATCTAACTAAATTATTTCAGAGTAAATTACATCATGACATGAAATCACACCCCTAAATGCTTCTGCTGGCAGTCTCCCCTCTCCCCTTGAAAAGGACATTTTCTTACATAGCTACAATGCTATTAGGACACCTGACAGAATTAACATTGATGGCATAGTATGTGCCAAATCTAATGCTCATTCATTCCTTATTAAAATTTTGCCCATCATGCCAAAAATATCTCTCATAGTTTTTTCAACCAAAATCCAATCAAGGATCATGCATTACATATGGTTATATCTCCTAAATATCATAATGTAGACCAGTCTCCTTGTCCTGGCCCCTTTTTGAAAAGATAAGGCTAGCTGTAGAATGTTCCACATTCTGGATTGGCTTGATGTTTTCCTCATGGTATCATGTTCCTGGTTCCTCTATCCCCTGTTCTCTAAGATGGAAGTCAGACCTAAAAGCTTAGCTATTAGAATCAGGATAAAGATTTTTTGGCAAATATGTTTATTATATTGGAGTCCACATGCTGGCTTATCTCACTATTAGTGATGTGTGTTTGAATAGTGGGATCATCTGTTGATAGCATATCTGTCCATTGTAATGGAAGCCTCTTTGCAAATAGTAAGTATCCTATGTACAATACTTTGGCACCATGTGAATACTCCTTTCCCCCTCCCTTTCAACTAGTGGTTTTAGCATCTCTTAATGGTCTTCAATTAGTGCATGAGAGTGGTACAAAATGGTGATTTCAAAAATTTTTATTCTAAATGAATTATTTGGAATTATTATTTAATGTAGAGCTTTCCCTCATTAATTGGGGCTCTTGAATTACCCTGAATTGTCATTCCTGTTATCAATAGAGCATTTTGAGTATAAGTCCGTGACACTTTATATGTTAAAATTTCAATTACTAGAAGGGTAAATAATTGTTTGACTTCCTAATATAGAAATTAGGAAATGCCTCTGTTGGTCCAGCTTAACCATTAATGAAGACTAACAATGACAGCATCATCACCAGATATTTCTCATTCATAGAGACACCAAGAATCTCCAAAGCATCCTCCCATTTTTCTGTCATTCTCAATCTATGTCATGATATTTCCTTTTAAACTGAAAAACAAAAATACCTTTCCAGGGAGCATATCTGAATTCTAAATTGGAGTGACCAGATTTCTTCAAAGATTGTCTTTCCTTTCCCTGTTATTCTTCCAATCCTGAGCTGAGAATCCACAGTCCAGGGGTGTCTTACTAGCAATAGCAGTTACCTATTTCTTTATCAGCCTCGCCCTGTTGAAATTCGTCTCACATCAGAGACTCAGCCACATCTTCCCCTGTACAACCATCCCCCGTCTCAAGACCAACATTCATACTCAAGGCACAGGGTCAAGAAACTTCACAGAACTCTAAGAGATCATTTTTTCATATTTGAATGTTAATAAAAGATAATGCTTAAATAACACTGTTTTTAGCTTTTTACAGATATTAATTTATTTAATTCTCACAAAAAACCCTATGAGGTAGGTACTATTATCATCTCCATTTCAAGATGAGGAAACTGAGGCACAGAGGTCAGAAAGCTATGAGTGGTGGCACTGGATTTGAACCTAAAGAGTGAGACTCTGGAGCCTATGCCTCAGTCACTGCTGTCACCACAGTCACTGCTAGGAGACTCCCAAGTCACATGATGGTGAAATCTCAGAACCCTGAGAACAAAGAGAGGATCATAAGAGCTTCCAGAGAGAAATACATGTTACATACAAAGGATTAAGAATAAGACTTCTCATCAGTAGCATGAGCTAATCAAAGAAAGGAAAATAATGCCTTCAAAATTCTGAGGAGAGCTGAAACCGGTTTGGCTCAGTGGATAGAGCGTCGGCCTGCGGACTGAAAGGTCCCAGGTTCGATTCCGGTCAAGGCCATATACCTGGGTTGCGGGCACATCCCCAGTGGGAGGTGTGCAGGAGGCAGCTGGTTGATGTTTCTCTCTCATCGATGTTTCTAACTCTCTATCTCTCTCCTTTCCTCTCTGTAAAAACTCAATAAAATATATTTTAAAAAAAAAATTCTGAGGAGAAATCTTGATCAAACCATTAATTTAGTTGTTAGATAGAATAAAAGTATTTTCAACAAGCAAAGCCTAAAGTAATTTACCTCCCATATACCCTTTATCAGGAAAGTACTGAAGGACCAAAGGGAGACAGTAAACCAAACCAAAGGCCACATGGGATCCAAGAAACGGATGGTCTGACACAGAGAAAAGGAGCTCTCCAGGAGGATGAGGTGAGGTAAGGTCCCAGGGTCTCCCCTACATACTGGGTGAAGAGAACAACCAGTTCAGCTTAGAGTTGGTAAGAAGGCTCTAGAAGACATGTCTCCAAGAACATGAAGCTAGTGGAATACCTGTGTGATTAGCAGAGAAATGCGGCTGAATTAGTGGGAGGGGAAGGTGAGGTGAGTCGGGGAGAGGGGGGAGAGAGGGCAGGGGGAGGCCTTTTATTAAAAGAAACAAACTCACATTTTAGGAATTAATTCAGTTCAGCAATATTAACCACCTGTCAAGTATATTGTCCCTGCTAAGTCTCCAATTACAGAAATGAATAAGACAAACTCCTACTCATAAGTAAATAAAGGCAATAACAGGAAGGTTTTGGTCTTGAAGGAATGTTGGCCCCATAAACTTCAAAGACAAAATAAGACTTGAGATTCTCAGTCTGAAAACCAGGAAGGAAGAGTGAATAAGCTGAAAAAAGGCAGGGATAGGAGTGATCAGAAGCTGCCATGTTCCTTCCAAGGCCTTTCCTTGGACCTAGGAGGCTGCCCCTCCTGAAAAGGCAGGGGATCCAGAAGGAAGGGTCTGTAGGGGCACTTTCTCTTAGACTCCCCACTCCGTCCAGAGTGATTTCATGCAGAGGGAGGTGGGAAAACAATCCCTCACTATAGATGTCGGTATTGATCAGCTAATGCCCTAAAGCAAGAGATTTACCTCAAAACTGCCTGTGGGCACCAAATAAGTGCAACTCTCTGACAGCTAGGCCTGATGAATGCACTTTTAATGACATCAATAATAATATAACCATACAAGGGAGGAAACAAAGGACAAATGGAATGTACCCAGGAATTATTCTTTATGCCAATATATTTATAACAAAAAATTTAACTTGTGGCAATCAGAAATTCCTTTTCGCTCATACACTTTGATTTTGACTACTTATTCTGCCCTCATGTCTTCTTTATTTTGGTTATCTGGTGCTTCCATCACTTCAAAGGTCAAAAGCAGCCAGTGAGTAATACTTGAAACAATAATAATAATAATAATAATAATAATAATAATAATAATGATAATAAAAGCAAGCAGTGAGAGTAACATGTGAGATACAGCGAAGGTTCACAGACTTCAGAGCCTGGTCACTGAACCTATGCCCACTGCTATACACAAGGTGGCAAAGCCACTGGCACCTGGACAGTTTACATGAGCTCCAGGGCCTTGCACCTGAGCACTTGGGCTCCTGCACCAAACCTTCTGGAGCCTTCCTCAGCCCTTTGGTTTATCTCCCTGTTAAACCATGTGGCTCCTGGCGCAGAGATCATTCCAAATTTTACAGAATTTGAAAACCAAACATAATTCTAGTTCGTTCATTCAATAGTTCAAACATATTCAGTTCAAAGTATCTCAGCATGATCAGAGAAAGGCAAAGTTTTGTAAGCAAAGTCTTCGTAGTATATCCATAACCAACATGAAGTGAGTGGTCGTGGCAATCCTTGAGGAGCAGGTTAAGGGATTGTATTCTTTGGTAGGTGATGGGGGAGCTGATGAATAAAGCATTGAAGGTTACCTTGTCTCCCACAGTGAGCCCTGCATAAGCTAACTCCTACCTGCATTTCCTACTGGGGCCAGCTCCTCCCTGGAGCCCAGGGGATGCATGGAGTTATGGTGGAAAGAACTGGGTTATGTCTGCTGAGCTCTGCAATCACATGTATACACTTCTACAGAAATATCATACCAGAAAGGGGTGAATTCATATGGGGAGAAGTGGTTTATTTAGGTAAGTTTCTTCCCATTCCCAGAGCAATAATCTCTTTGATTTCATGCTCTCTTCTAAATATTAGGAATTGGAGGGGGGAGGGGTGTTTTTAATCTAGAGTTTGGTCATACCAGGTGTCTACTTTTTAAAAGAGACAGTGAAGGTAGCACTTCCTGAGGAGAACCAAGATGGCGGCATAGGTTAACGCCGGAGTTTGGCGCCTCGAACAACCATTTCAAAAGTGAAACTAAAAGACGGAAGGGACATCACCCAGACCCACAGGAACGCTGGCTGAGTGGAAGTCCTACAACTAGGAGGAAAGAGTAACGTATATGGACACTCAGAGGAGGCGCAGTGCTGAAGGCAA
>NW_006288179.1:715857-719769 GCF_000327345.1 Myotis davidii | reverse complement strand
CTTTGCTCCCACAGTGAGCCCTGCATAAGCTAACTCCTACCTGCATTTCCTACTGGGGCCAGCTCCTCCCTGGAGCCCAGGGGATGCATGGAGTTATGGTGGAAAGAACTGGGTTATGTCTGCTGAGCTCTGCAATCACATGTATACACTTCTACAGAAATATCATACCAGAAAGGGGTGAATTCATATGGGGAGAAGTGGTTTATTTAGGTAAGTTTCTTCCCATTCCCAGAGCAATAATCTCTTTGATTTCATGCTCTCTTCTAAATATTAGGAATTGGAGGGGGGAGGGGTGTTTTTAATCTAGAGTTTGGTCATACCAGGTGTCTACTTTTTAAAAGAGACAGTGAAATCTCTGGCCCTTTTGCAAGTAGCAAGGAAAAGTTGAATTGCAACATACTCCACACATACAATTTTCACACCCTATTTGTACAAACTACCATCAAGTTAAATAGATAGCTAAAGATGGTATTTGCCTTAATGGCCCTGTTCAGTATTTAGTTTCCCTCCAGACTCCCAGGCCTAAGTTTCTGAATACTCAAAAATCTTGATGGGTCAAATTAGTCCTAATTGTGCTCACTAAACATTTCTTACATGGCTGTTATTTTAAGTGGTAATATTAACAATGCAACATTTGTTATCCTTCTCACCACTTACTTACACATCAAATGACACTGGTGAGCTGTTATCTCACTTCCTTCTTGTCCTTCCTGTGATGCTATAAATCAGGAAGGTGCTCCTCAGGGAGAAGCACTGAATAAACAAAAATGCTGCATGCCCTCTCATTGCTGAGAAGGGGAGAATGACTGCCCCTTGGAGACAAAATGGGTTTGTCTAGGGAAACTGGTAAGTTAACAAGCAGTAAAGGATAGCCAGTGCCCTGAAAGGTGCTACAGATGAGAACTACCACTACCCAATCGTAGAAAATTTCTTTGAGGCCCAGCTGTCGTGGGTCAATGGTTGAGCATCGACCTGGGAACCAGTAGGTCACAGTTCGATTCCAGGTCAGGGCACATGCCCAGGTGGTGGGCTCAACCCTTAGTGGGGGGTGTGCAGGAGGCAGCCAATTGATGATTCTGTCTATCCTTCTCCCTTCTTCTCTGGGAAAAAAGGTGTAGATGATAGATAGATAGATAGATAGATAGATAGATAGAGATAGAGATATGTAAAGAATTTCTTTGGGGATTTTAGGATTGGGTTTTTTCAATGTTTGATATGATTTAATTATTTCCCCCAAAGGGACAGACTGCTTGAATCAGATAAGTTTACTCCCTCACCTAAGACTGAAGCCAATACAAAGTTTGTTTTAATATTCTTGATAAAAATACTCTACTTCCTTAAAGAAGGACTTAGACAATATATAGTATGGAACTTAAAAAACATCTATACCTTTTGATATAGTAATTCTACTTCTAGAAATCTATTCTAAAATAATAACAAGATTTTTGTTAAGTTTTTTTCAAACAAGTTTGTTTCAGTGTTATTTATAATAGAGAAAAGTTGGGAACATCATATATGTTCAACAGGGAAGAAATGATTAACTAAATTGTGGTATATTCACAAGTGGGAATTTTGGGCAGCCATTACAAAATCCAATTTTCAAGGATTATTTAATGACATTGGAAATGTTCTTACTATAATGTTAAGTAATGAAAGCAGGACACTAGTGGGAATACAAAATGTACAACCTCTATAGAGGGAAATTTGGCAATCTCTACTATAATTTTATGCACATTAACCCTTTGACCCAACAATTCTACTTCCAGGAACCTACCACAAAGATACACTGCTAAATACACAAAGTGATATGTGCACACCATTACTCATGGCAGCACTATTTGTAAGAGCAGAAGAGTAAGAATAACCTAAGTGCCTATCATTAGGTGATTGGGATAGATTATCATATGCACTAAATGGCACATATGCAGCTAAAAAGAAAGTAAGGAAGAAAATCCTGTGTTTATTTGACAAGATCTCCAGAATATTTTATTGAGGGGGAAAAATCAAGATACAGAAAAATGTGTTTCCTTTTGTGTAAGTAAACCAAGTTCAGTTATTCTATGGGGTTCTTTTAAAAATCCTTGAGAGTTTAATTGTGGAGCATGTGACAATTTATATCTATACAATGTCTATCATTGCTCATTGGTTACCACTGAAGTTTGCTAGGACACCAACTCATGACTCTAAAAATCAAAGAGAGTCCTAGCTGGTTTGGCTCAGTGGATAGAGTGTCGGCCTGAGGACTGAAGGGTCCCAGGTTCGATTCCAGGCAAGGGCACATGCCGAGGTTGCGGGCTCAATCCCTAGTAGGGGGCATGCAAGAGGCAGCCAATCAATGGTTCTCTCTTATCATTGATGTTTCTATCTCTCTCTCCTATCCTCTCTGAAATAAATAAAAAATATATATAATTTTAAAAGCTTTAAAAATTAAAGCAAAAGAATCCTGCTTTTCTAGTATGAACTATATTTCAGGGTAATTAAATAACCCTATTAGATGAGAGAAAGTTCTATTATAGAGAATAATCCCAGTTATCTATCAAAAGGAATGATAGAATCACACCCCTAGTAAAATAAGTGTTGCAAAGATCTAAAACCATTGATGGAAACTGTACAGCTGAATCCACTGATCCATCTTGGCATCACCCAATGCTGGACAACATGACATTATCTTTCTCTAGATGCAATGCAATATGATGTACACGGCATCACCTATGAAGTATGTTTGCCAAAATTTTATATTGATCCTGAATCTAATCAATCTAACTTTTAGTCTAGAGTAATTATAGGGGTAAGGAAAAGAAGCTAAATGCTATCATGAGAATACAATGAGCCAAATTCAGGAAGTTTAGACCTCTTACAAGACAATCTCCCTGACGGTCAAGTCAATGGCAAATTCGAGGAGGGGAAAGGAGGGTGTGTCTGTTCAAGATTAAAAGAGACTTAAGAGAACAACCAATTACAAAATGCAAGCCTTGTTTGGATATCAGTTTAATAAATCAATTATAGAACAATGTGGGAAATCTGAGTATTAGGTAATATTAAGGAATTAATATTAATTTTGTTAAGGGTGATAATGGCATTGTGGTTATGCAAGAAACTGTCCTTATTTTTAAAAGATGTACACTGAAGTATATATGTGAGAAATAACAATCTGGGATGTAATTTAAGGTATTCAGCAAACAAAGTGGGTAGGAATAAATGAAATCATTGGGCAAGATTGTTAGTTACTAAAACTAGGCAAGAGTGGGTTCATTGTGCTTTTTTGTCTTCTTTAGTGTTTGGAACTTTTCATAATAAAACGTTTTTTTAAACCCCAGCAATGCTCAAGGATATATGGGTTAGAACATATTGGTTCCAAGATACTGTGTAACAAAGCAATTTGTGATATAAAAGAATCCAGGCTTAAAAGCATGTATGTATTTAACCACTCAACATGTTGAGGGGCAATTCCTTCAGAAAATCCCTTCTAGGAGAAAACAAGATGGCAGCATAGGTTAAAGCCAGAGTTTGCTGCCTCAAACAATCACTTCAAAAATACAACTAAAAGATGGAACGGACATCATCCAGAACCACAGGAAGGCTGGCTGAGTGGAAGTTCTACATCTAGGAGGAAAGAGAATAGCATACTGAGACTCAGAGGAGGTGCAGTGCTGAAGTCAAATAGTAAGGTGCGGAGTGCATGCGGAGCGGGCTGGCGGCTGAGGGCACGGTTCTCTGTTTCAATTGGGAGGGAGTCTCAGATTCTGAGCTCCAGATCCGGGCGAGTCTCTAGGGACCCAGACTCAAATGGGAGAAGTGGGACTGTCTGGCTTTGGTCGGAACACGAAGGCAGCTTTCTCTCCGAGGTTTGCAGTGGTTGCTGGGACTCTGAGAGACAGAGCCCCCGGGGACGGGACTGAGAGCAGCCATAAA
>NW_006288179.1:698998-715106 GCF_000327345.1 Myotis davidii | reverse complement strand
CGTTATATGAAATGCTGAAAGGTATTCTTTAAGAAGAGGAAGAAGAAAAAGGTAAAGATAAAAATTATGAACAGCAAATACTTATCTATCAACAAGTGAATCTAAAAATGACGTGAATAAATAATCTGGTGATCATAATAGAATCAGGGACATAGAAAGGGAATGGACTGACTATTCTTGGGGAGGGGAAAGGGGTGTGGGAGATGCGGGAAGAGACTGGACAAAAATCGTGCACCTATGGATGAGGACAGTGGGTGGGGAGTGAGGGCAGAGGGTGGGGTGGGAACTGGGAGGAGGGGAGTTTTGGGGGGAAAAAAGAGGAACAAATGTCATAATCGGAACAATAACGATATAATTTTAAAAAAAGAAAGAAAATCCCTTCTAAATGTCTTTGATTTTTTATTGTTAGTGGCTCCTCCTCCTCCTCCTCCTCCTCCTTCTCCTCCTCTTCCTCCTCCTGCACCTTCTCCTTCTCTTTCTGCCCTCTGAATCATGTTATTTGAGGCTTAGCAAAAACTGATCAGCTTAGGGAAATGGTGGCAGCACAATAACTTCCTCTATAGAGTCCTAGGTGTCACTGGTAGTGGAGGGCTCTCTGTTCCTCTAGATACACGGGTGGGCAAACTTTTTGACTTGAGGGCCACAATGGGTTCTTAAACTGGACCGGAGGGCTGGAACAAAAGCATGGATGGAGTGTTTGTGTGAACTAATATAAATTCAAAGTAAACATCATTATATAAAAGGGTACGGTCTTCTTTTTTTTTTAGTTTTTATTCATTTCAAACGGGCCAGATCCGGCCCTCGGGCCGTAGTTTGCCCATGGCTGCCTAGAAAATGGGTCGGTCTCCCTGGGGGCATAGACCTTCCAAGAAGCATGGGTGAAGTTACTGTTTCCACACAACATAAAGTGTTATGATCAACCACATTTCAAATGGATGAAGACACAGAGATTCTTTCTCTGACGGATTTCCACAGTCACATCTCTGTTTGGGCCCCACTTTAATATTATCTGTAACTAACCAGTATCTTCAAAATGTAAAATGCTGATCATCTTAACATGTTAGAGAACATCTTATAAATCTGAAGGGAACTGGAAACAGGTTTAAGTCATGAATATATTTAAAATAACAGGTTACACACAAACTTTTCAGTGACCCCTGCTTTGGGAGCCCAGATGCATCTTTGAAGGTTGAAACAGAAGTGGGAGGACAGGGGTGACACAAGAGTGTCAAGTTTGAGCTCTGTTGCAAATGTGCTGTTGACTTTGGGTGGATTGACCTCTCTTGACCTTCGTCCCTCTCTGCCCATGGGAAGGCAGCATGTCCTGATCTATCTTATGTCTCACCCACATCTCTAAAGAAATCATGTACGTGAAAAATATTCTTTTTTTTTCTTCCTGTCATTGCTATAGCCAATATTATTATACTTACTAGTATTAGCAATTTTTCTTCCCTACCCCTCCCAGCCCCATATTGTACCAGCTGCCCCCAGGCCTCATGCACTATTGTCTAGGACCATGGTTTACATGTATATGAATATAAGTTCTTTGGTTCATCTCTCTCCAATATTCCGACCCCCTTTCCTCTGAGATTCGTCAGTCTGTTCCTGTGCTATGTGAAAATATTCTTGAAACTATAAAGAGATTATAATTATTTTTTAAAATATACTCTCCACGTAGATATTGGTTTTCCCTCGTCAACATCTCTTATTTCCCAATTCCACTTCTAGAATTGTTCTTAAAATCTCTGGGATATAGTTTGAATAAAAGATTCTGGGTGTAGATTATATTTTTAATTAGAGATTGTTTAGCTTCCTATTTACTGTGCAACATTAAAGAAAAGATTTTCTTCCTAACTTAAAAAAAAGTTTAATTTTAATACTGTTAAAAATCAAAGCATATTATTTCTGGAATATTTTTGAGTCCTGGAGATTTTAGCATTTTAGAGTTCTTTTTGTCACAGTCTTGTTTAAACATACTAAATAAATTGTCTTTAAACTCATATTTTTAACATCTTTTAAAAATATCCATTTTAAATGTTGTCAGTGGTATCCTGGCCTGTGTTCCTTCTATTAAGGCAGATTCTTTCATGGTACGGATAGCAAGGATTGAGGACTTGAACAGGAAAGCCTTCAGATTAACCTCCCAGGGCTGGAACCAAACAACAAGGCTTTGCCCGAAGTGGTCAACATGATATCTTCGTCGGTACTCAGCGGCTCATGAAAATGTGTTCAAAATGTACTCGTTACATCTCTTACCAGGGCAGGTTGGAAGCGGCTAAGACAAACACGAGATCTTCCGAGCGAGCCAGCCCATCCATCTGCACCAGCAGCTCTGTCTTCATCCGAAGGCTTCCTTCGTGCTCTCCCCTAGAGAGAGAAAGGAGGTGAGTTTCCCCAGGGCAGAGCCTTCGCTTCCATGACAAGGCAGCAAAGACTCAGGGGCTGTGGAACGGGTTCTCTTCCGACTGCTAACCCTTCCCTGCCTGGTTCTCAGGAGCCACTCATACTGGAGTTGGAGGAAACAAGCCATTTGGTAGTATTTTCCCACAGACAGTAATAGAGAGGATGTAAGTGAACATGATGATAGTGCAAAGAAAACCCAAAGTTGGCAGCGAACTAGAAAATGACAGAAGGGCAGACAGTGCCTCTGATAGATTGAATCCAGCTCTGTCCACCTGCTGTATTATTTACCCTTTTATAAATGGCATAATTGAGAATAATCTTTTCCCTTTATATAGCTGGCATAAAAGAACTTTCTCATTTTTTTTCGTATAATTTATGGATATAAACTGTCCAAAAAGAGAGATCAACTATTTGTCTGAATCTGTTTCACTCTCTTTTAATAAGAGGCAAGATAATGACATGGGAGGCAGTCTTCTGTGAAAATTCATCCTCCAGGCTCCCATCACCACTGCCAACGACCTTCCCACCAACAAAGAGCTCACCTCAGGATCTGAACATCCAGATGGGCTCTACTAGTAAATACTGACCATATCTGGCAGGCTCTCCTTCCTCTGCACTTGAATAGATGGACATAATGGACAAAAAATGCCGTCCTGAACAACATGACATTCAACTTCTCATCTCTGCATGAATCTTGGGGCACCCCAAACCAGGTGTGTGGCTTTTAAGGAACTGTGACGTTACTATCTACCTACCTTTTCCTAGGACAGAAGACCATCCACAATATAGTTACATAGATAGTCAGCATTTGGCCCTAATTATTATTCTTTTAACATAATAGGACCCAAGCAGGCTTCCAAGCACCTACACTGATTCCCTGACTATTTGAAGATTCTAGTTTAGAGATTACATTCCAGACAAGGAAACAGACATTCAGTACAAACCCAGAGCACACGCAGGACAGTAGATGAAGAGTTTCCAGATTAGCTCATCAACTCTGTGGGACCCAGGGATGGAGTGAGTGCACAGGTCACTAGGGTGAGGCAGACCAGGCAGGCTGGGGGCCTTGCAGAGGGGATGACCGCTAGGAGGTCTGCTGGGTTCCCAGCCCGCACTGTGTGGTAGTCTGTTCCCATCAGATCCTGTATAGAGAGGCCAAGTACCCTGGCCTGGGGCTGACAGCACCCACTACACCATGGAATCATCCCCTTTCAATCAACGGTAAGAGTCCCATGGACCTTAGTGGGAAAATGGTTTTCATGAGTAAAATTTCATAAATTATAGTCTAGTTGTATTTCCAACAAGCTAATTATTCTTTATTAATATTAGTTCTGCCTTGATGATAGACCGTTACTAGCAGAGGCCATTGATGAATGCAGTCATGTTGAGATTTCCCTGAGACCTGTTTCTTTTCAAGCCAAATGAGCCAAATTTAGTAAAAAGTTTCAGAGAAAAATACTTCTGGTCAAGACAGAAAGGCGTTCTTAAAACACACATACACAGCTCATTATAGTCTGAGAAGTGAACTAGAAATGAACAGTCTTTCCTGCTGGGGACATTAGCAGACACTTAATCTTTAGAGATAACATATGTGACATGTTTAAATTAGGACATGCGGAGCCACATCCTGATGTCACAGAAATGGTGGCTTCCCCGGCTTCGCACATCTTGTCAAGGCCTGCCCCTCTCGGGACTTGGCTCTTTGCAGCCCTGTTCCCCACAGGCAGCCTCTCTGGCTCCAGAGGAGGCGGTCACGGGCAGCTATTTTAAGCCAGCAGGACTATTATGTTACGGCAGCCTGGGACTGTGGGACTGGGTGATCTTCAGGCCTGAAAACCACTCTGTGGGGAAGGGGGGAAGGGAGGATGACATTTCCTCCGGTTATAAAACCTACTTAAATCAGCTATTCAGTTAACAGGACCTAATTTAAAGACCTTTCCGTGTGTCTGCAGAAAATTTGTGGGCTTATTAATAGGCTCATTCTGCTGGTAAATGTCGATGGGCTTCCGACCATCAAACACACTTACAAGAGGGGAGAAGTGATGACCAAAATAACCCTGTCTGTTACCCAGGAGCCGTGCCTCTCTGACTCATCACCGACTCCAGCTCGTCCAGGAAGATGGTGGAGGGGGCATGGTAGCGAGCAAGTTCAAATAACACCTGGGTGGGAGAAAAGCGACCACATGTTCAAACCCATATATTTAAAGTTCTCATGTGCTCCCAAAGAGCAAAAGCTTAGAATGACTATACTATTAACCATCTATGCTGCACTCTGTTATTTCACTAACAACTTTATAATCATTACAGTCATTTCTCCCTAGAATGTCCTATAGGGTTGGATGGTCCAATTATTTCCATTTGTCACTTGATAAAATTAGATCCAGAGAGTTTAAGTGGTTATCTCAAGGTTACTAATCATGAGTAGAGGAGCTTAAGATAAAACTCCATTCCTGATCTTTCAGTCCATTAGCCAATCCCTGAGAACCCCTGTCAATGACATGTTTCATAGGGACACAAGAGCCATGGAATATGTAAAATCATTTGATGATTGTCCCTAATCCTTTAGGGACAATGAGAGAGCTATTCTCAGGAGGAAGAATTGCTGGAAAAGGCTAGAGTTCCAGTCATGGGTAAAAAAGACAGAAATTCTGCCCCTCTCTGCTCCCCAAGTTACTCCACAGGGTTCCCATACCACCCAACACTGCTGCTTGGTAGGCTCGGGTACTTGAAGACAACTCCCAGTTGAGTAAAATGTTCCATTCCAGAATAAAATGTTATAGACTGAGAAAGAACAGGAAAGCAAGCAGCAAAAGAACAGCCATATAAAAACAAAATAAAGAGCTCTATAGGGAGATGTGATGGTGATGAAAAGAGTATAAAAAATGAAACCTTTTTTTTCAACCCTGAAACTGATCTCTTGAGCACCACATATAATTCTTCACTGGCTGATCAGAGAAAGCGATAGAGATTTAGAAAAAAACAAAGGTTCTTTAACTGGCAGAGGGGATTTATTCTCCATGTCACTTAGCACTAGCAAAGCATCACAGAACGAATAAGGAGGGAAGGACTCAGAAAAAGCCAGGTTGTGGTTTTCATGAGTAGTAGCAGATCATCCCTTAAAGGTCTCCCTAGCACTGAATAGAAAACTGCTCGCATGCGTGGTGTGTTCATGCTCATGCTCAAGTATGTTCCTTTACAGAATCCTATTTCATTTGACCACGACAACAGGCTCAGCCTAATGAACTGAGAGAAGAGCATCAATGCCAGGACACTCATCACACATGCCTTTACACATATAGAGGCCACCTTACTAGAAGCAAGTAACTTGTTCTCCTTGTCACAATGGCAGCAATCTTCCCAATGAAAAGTTGAATATTAGAACTCTTTATTAGAACCATACATGTTTTTAAGGAGCTCCCTGGGGTGCAGAGAGACCAAGGGGCAAGATGAGACCAAACATCCAAGTGGAAGGAGAACCACATCTGGAGCCGCTGTTTCCATATAGACCACGCCACTGCCCTTTCCACTGCCAGAGGATATACAGAACCCTGGGTAAGTGCTCTGAAAGCATTAGGCTAAAATTTTCAAAAGTACTGGGAGGAAGTTAAATCATAAAATTGGGGGGGGAGGGGTGTTAAAAGATGTAAGCACCAACAGGTGTGTGCATTTGCTAAAGAGACCACTCAACTACTCAATAGCATCAACTCCTAAGAGGCCTGAACATTAGGAGGGGAGGGAGCAACATAACCCAAGGGTTCCCTATAAATAACTCTTAATTGGAATATAAAGAGAAGCGAATGGTGGGAATGCTTCTTTGATTTAGGGGAAAGGTCCTGAAGGGCCATCTTTATCTGAAAGCTTCATAGTAAGGAATTTGACAGCATGACCAAGATTCTTCAGGTGAAGATCTTCTCAAGAGCTCAGAAAATAAAGTAGCTTCTGAAAGAATAGAAGGTGAGATCCTTCAAGGTTAGCAGAGGTGATCTGTTTTCCTCTTGAAATATTTTTTTAATATCCAAAATAAAAATGCATTTCACAGAGAAAAAGACACACAAATTCTTCAAAACTTACAAAAAGATGCTCAAATTCATTTAGAATGGAAGAAATGCATATTTGAGCACTGAAATATTACTTTCACTATCAGATTGGCAAAGATTTCAAAATTGGGTACTTCACAGTGTTGGCCAGGGTGTGGAAGAGCAAACACACTCACCATTGGTGGGAGTGTAAGCTGGTGCAACCCTGCTGGCAGGGAGTAGGGCAATCAGTGATCTTCATTCCCTCTGGCCCAGCAATTCTACTTCAAATAAATTGCTCTACATGACTACATATGCAAAGTCATGTGTATGAAAGGACTGTCCACTGGAGCTTTGTTCATAATAGCAAGTGACTGGAAACAACCTAAATGTCCATCAAGAAAAGACTGATTTAATATGTTTTGGGACACATCCATGCAATGAAATACCATTCAGATATATAAAAGAATATGCTCTGCTTATAACAGTGTGTAACAACATCCAAGTGAAAAAAATCCTGCAAGGTATAGAAGGGTATAGACATATATGTTGTAGCAGTAAGTTGCCTCTGGGTTTAGGGGTCTATATACACTTTTGTACATTTTTTCCAAAAAGATTAGTTACTTTTAAAATGTATTGTAAAGTAACGTGAGAAGTAATTTCCTCACTCTTAGAAAACTAACAAAATAATACTGAAGTAGAGGAAAATTTTAGTTTAAAAGAATGCTCACACAGAAGGAAGAGTTCTGGCTAAATGACTTTTCTGCCTATTCAACACTAAACAATAAAATCCATGCAGTTTTCATCTTTGTTGAGAATATTCATAAAATAGCTGAATTTACTCTTCTGTCTAACTAAGTCCTGTCCAGGGAATATAATGTATTCTTCCTTCGAGCATCTTGCAGTGTCTGGTGCTCATAGTTCTAAACAACACTTTTCAGGACAGGAGATAAAGCTAAACTGATTCTATAGGCATTTTGTAAGAGTTTTGTTGTTCCTCAGAACATAAAAATGGAACTTTTTAAAAAAGTCTTCTGGTTGATGAGGCGTCTAATTAGTCGGATTTCAACTTATTAAAATCCAGCTAACTAGAATCACACAGAACCATAGATTAAGGACAAGCCAGCTTCAACCCCATCTTTGGATATGGTAAGTTAGATTCAAGATGAAGAACAAAGAAATAGATGTCAACATATATTTCCATGTATTATAATCTTGAATGGGTGATAGATAATTTATGAAAACATATGCATTTGGACCAGTTTGAAAACAATATCAAAGTAGTAAATAATAGGTTACTTTTGGTAAATCAATCCTTTAAAAATATTCTATTATGCCTTCCAAGTAAGCCAGAATATTATTAAAATAACCCATCCAAGAAAACATAATTTAAGCATACTATTTTAGAGTAATTTCTTATCAGAAAATATATAATATTTACATTCATTTAGTATTAATTACTTATCAGTCATTCTACAAAGTGCAATAGTTTAACAGGACTTCTGAGAGGGACCCACCTTACATTGAGGCATAAATCATGAACAGGTATTCTCAAAAGGTAAAATTTTATAATATAAAATATGCCATTGACTATGAATGAGATATTGTAAAGATAGAAGCAATCTCTTAAGGAAAGAAAAATCATAAAACCTATAAGCTATTAGCACTTTGGAGGAATGTTGCTCAGAGCATCTGAATGAATAATTAAGTTTTACATTTCTTAAGTCTTCCTTTGAGTACCTAGTTTAGGAACCAGAATATAGTAGTAGCCTCTCAATAAATGTTAACTGGATAAACTGCACATTCTTAATAATAAATGCTTCTTGGATGAAGGAAAAAAAATAGGCCACTTCAGAGACAATTTTTTCAGTTTCCATTCCTAAGTTGCATGAGTCACCAAAGGGCTGTTGGTCAAATTCCCAAAGGAAGGGAGATCATATTTTGCTGATGAGGCATAATTAATATGTACATATGATAGTCCATCTCCTGGGTTTTGGGTAATCAAGATCCCGTATAAATTCTAACATATAAATCACTTAAAAACAAGTAAACTGTAACATCATTTTGTACCACTGTGTTTTGCTGGAACTTATTCTAACAAAATCAAGAATTCCTGTATCTATGAAACAAACTACTGGTTACCAGAGAGGGAAGGGGTTGGGGCTGGTGAAATAGGTGAAAGAGATTAAGAGGTACAGACTTCTAGTTGTAAAATAAGTCATGGGGATGTGCTAGACAGCATAGGGAATATAGTCAATAATATCGTAATAACTTGTATGGTGATAAGTGGCAACTAGACTTATTGTGGCAATCATTTCATAATATGTATACATATTGAATCACTATAATGTACACCTGAATCTGATAGTATACGTCAATTATACATTTAAAAAAAAGAATTCCTACCCGAACAAGTTTTTCTGAATCTCCTCTCCATTTGCTGACAATGGTAGATGCAGAAATGTTAAAGAAGGTTGTTTTACATTCCGTGGCCACAGCTTTGGCCAGTAAAGTCTTTCCTGTCCCTAGAGACACAGTGGAGAAAGTCTGATTGGCATTTGAGCTTCCTTTCTCTGCTTACAGACAGAAGTCAGTGTCACAAACAAAAAAAAAAACAAAAAAAAAAAGGAGAGGGGTTCCTCAGCTCTCATTTGCCCCATTCTGACATCCTGATGTAAGGACAGATGAGTCAGTTCACCCCCTGCATGCACACTTAATACCAAGACCAAACCAGAAATATTCCTTACCTGGAGGGCCATAGAGCAGTAGTCCTTTCCAGGGGGAGAGAATTCCTGTAAACAGCTGTGGGTACTATGGGAACAAGGAACAGGGGTGAGGTTTGGTACCTCTATGTAAGTCACACCCTAGCACAGGCAAGCTGGTGAAGCTGGAGTGAGCACAGCCCAACTCTGAGAGTCAGGTCTTCCATTTAGTAAGGCTGGCTGCTTATGTATCTATCTTATATATCCCAACTTGACTTTCACACTTGATATGAACGTGTGGCTTAATTTATGAGGCTTTTTAAAGAGCAACTGTTTTTAGGGAAAAGAACGGCATATGTAGGTACTCTGCTTCTCCATTACAATGGTTATTTCTTATATGCATAACATCATTCCCCACCCCACCTTACCCCGGCCCTGAGCTCTACATAAAGACCTATCAGATATGAACTTTAAGAGAAACACTAGAACCAACAAATAAAGGTGTATGTGAATAAAGCACAAAACTGTGGTGAGCCTGGCTGGTGTAGCTCAGTGGTAGAGTACCAACCTATGAACCAGGATTCCTGGCCAGGGCACATGCCCAGGTTGCGGGCTTGATCCCCAGTGTGGGGCATGCAAGAGGCAGCCGATTGATGATTCTCTCTTATCATTGATGTTTCAATCTCTCTCTCCCTCTCCCTTCCTCTCTGAAATCAATAAAAATATATTTTAAAAAACAATAACTGGATATCTTTTTAAAAAAAACAACTGGTGAACCTGACATAGAAGTCACGTAGAAGTTAGGAACATCCAATGCAGACGGCATTATGAGGCACGGGCTTCAAATGGGACATGCATGACTTCAGCGAGTCTCTCTCATAGTTCAAATTCAAACAATCTAGAGGGTGGGTAGGGTTGGTAGAAAACAACTAGAAGCAAAAATAATAGTAAAATCGTAACTAGCTATTAGTTTCTTGTTGATGAAATTTCAAAATCTCTATGCCATCACATACAGAGCCTATGATACCATGGAGATAGCACATCCAGAGAGCTTCAATGAGATGTTCTAGCCTGTCCAAAAGCTTTATTCTAGAGCCACTCAGAGGACATGGTGAGTAAAGTTTCACTAATTCTGAGCACCAGTATATTGCTTACCCACCAGTCTTAACACGGGAAATAAAAGGGGGGCGGGGAACACAATCCAAATGTATTGATTTTATCTCATTAGAATAGAAGCATCCAAAAAGCAGGGGCTGCATGGGCTCCGTGGTAAAAATAAATAAGTTATTGAATAAATTTGTAAACATGACTGCAGGAGATTACAGAAAATTATTTGCAGCTCCCTCCACCAATAGGCAAAGTATATTTCTCTACCACTTGAATCTGGACTTTGCCTTGTAATTTTGGCCAATGGGACGTTAGGAAATATAAGAAGAGACTGGAAAATATAAGACTAGCTGATATGAGGAATATAAGAAGAGACATGGGAAATGTGCATGGATTGGGACCTGCCCTTTCTTGCTTCTGTCTGGGACTCTCTGCCACCATGTGAACACCAGCTTGCCTGCTGGAGGCACGTGGAAGGCCTCAGCTGTCCCGTTTATCCCAGATTTCCCAGCCTCTCCATCTTCTCCAACCATTCTGGCTGATGCCCCAGACATGTGAGTGAGGCCAACCAATATCACCTGAAAAAGAGATGGGCCAGCCCAGCTGAGCCCCTTCCAAACTGCATACCCACAAAACTGCAAACAGATAAATGATTATTGTTTCAAAGGCACTGCATTTGGAGAGTGTGTCTATTATACAAAAGCTGTCATACACTGACCTTCTCATCACCATGTTTATAACCAAACATAGAGAGTCTTGTTTTTTCTTTTTCTTCCTGTTCAGTGAGCCACTCCGTACAATGACTTGTCAGCAGCAAGCAATAAGCACAACAGGCTGGCTCACTGGCCAGTGCCCTGGAGGGAGCTGCCTAGTCTTTACAACCAGTCAAAAGCAACGCCTCAAAGGATGGGTGTGTGTGTGTGTGTGTGTCGGGAAATATAGATCTATGAAAACAAAATAAGTGGCCCTCTCCTACAGGAGATATTTCTACTATGGTATATTTTTAGGGAAGCAGACTAATTTGAACCAATCTACAGGAACTGACAAGTAATATATGCTTCAGTCTTAGATCTAATATTATCACTTAGAGCAGATACCTGCCTTGAAACCTCGTGTAACATTTCAAACTGCCTAGAATGGCATGGGCCTTGGTAGTCCAGCATTGCCAAAGTATAGGCAAAAGGCTAACTTGTGGACAGAAAACATCCTGGGCTTCTCTCCCTAACGGGTGTTATGACATACAGCTTATCCAATGGATATGAATAGAAATACCCCCCAAGAGGCTTCCCATCCTTACCTTTATAGGATACACCACAGCTTCTTTGACTAACTGCTTGGCTGCATCGAGTCCAATAATGTCATCCCACTTTATGTTTGGATTATGGAGATAAATGTCCTGCAATGCACATTTTATCATTTTGTTAAAACTAATGTTTTCCTCCACAGCTGCAATAAACATGGGAGCCACAGAATACTTGACTTACAATAGGACATAAAGAGCTGGTGATAAAAAAAGTTTATGTTAGATATATGTATATATGCACACTGTAATTTTGGTTCACCAAAGGGATGCCATAAGAATATTCAGTGATTTTTCCTGAAGAAGACATTGATTATATAATATGGGGGAAGGGGAGCTCCTAACAATGGACTATACCCGTCTTCAGTTAATAGCAAACCAGGCTGATTTATGACTGTAATCAAAGAAGCTACAGAACATGCCTTCAAATTACATGCACTTTTTACTGTGAAACATAGTTCCTAGCTGGTGCCTGGCCTCTCTCTTGCTCCTTGATCTCACAAACACTTTCTTAATTTGTTGCATGAAAGAGATAATGCTCCTCTGAAACCAATTTCTCTTTTTCCCTAGTGATCACTCCCTACTTCCACCAAGAGCAATTGCTTCTACAGAATTCAAGGAAGCCAACAACCAAGCAAAAGTGAGTTTTCCCCTTTTATAGTAGAGCCCTGTAGCAGCCACCTAGGTTAATCAATTAAGGTAGCTTTTACTGATAACTCATTTACCGTTTCCAAATTCCAATTTCACAAGACGCCTCAGAACTGTCATTCAAGGGCCTTTCTCAGTAGGAGCTGCTTCAGGCAAACTGAATATCTAGAGTGTTACATTAAAAATAGAGAAAAGCCTCCTTTCCAAAGTCATTCTGAGGATTACGCAGCAATCTGGAAACTATTTTTATAGTTATTTAATTTTTAAATAAGTAATACATGCACAAGCTCAAAAACATAAAAACATATTTTTTTAAATGCTGGTGAGATGTTATGCTCCCACTCCTGTCTTCTGTCCTCCCAGGTCCCTTCACCCACAGGTAAGGACTTTCATTAGAGAAACTATTCATACAAGTGTTTCTGGTCATGCATGATATGCATGATCCATTCCTGGATGGGGACACAGAGAAAGGACTCAGTCTCCCAAGATCTTGGGAGAACCTACCAGGTATTTAAAGCTTGGACCTGCATGCCCACCAGCCACTCACAGATCTCGCCCTCTTCTAAAGTTGACATTGAGGTCCACATGGAGGTGTTTAATTTCCCAACAGAAGTTTTTCCTTACAGCAATCAAGTGTTATTAGTTAGAACTCAACAGGTTTACCTCACGAAGTGGTGAGCTCCGCGTCATGAAAGCATTCAGAGGCTGATGACTGCTTCCCATGGTACTGTAGGAAGGATTCCAGATGGAACCCTTTCAGGACACTTCCACTCTACAACTCTATAATCACTAGTCATGTTATCCTTTTGCAAAAACAATAATGAGACTATTGATTTTTGTGACCATAAAAAATATTTTTCTCTACTCTCTTATGCATCCCAATTACCACAGTCTGGCCCAATCCCTCATCCTCTCTCACTAGTAATAACTTCAGAGTTGGTCTCCCTATCTCCATTTCTTTGATATCCATTCAGCAAACTGTAAACAGAACAAGCTATCTATAAGCACATTTGAATACCCCAGTCTCAATGGACACCTTTGAAAGGCTCCCCACCTGCTGCAGGCAGGTCCTCCACCTGGGCCCTGTTCACTGGGCCCTTACTCAGGAACCCTGGCCTCTCTCTCCAGCCCCATTTCCCAGCACTCCTTGCGTCTTACATTGCTCACTGGAAACACTGCTTAACCAATACAATTTCACAGGTACGTTCCTTTGCCCAGAAAGTTCCCCACCATCCGTCTTGTACTTATTTCCTGGATACTTCTTCCCTAACACTTCCCCTCCCTTTGGCACAAAACACTCCTCCGTTTTATGCTTTCGCAGTCCCCCTTCTGCTGGGATGAGAAACGCTTGCACGCAAGGACTGTGTGGTTGGGTCACCTTTGCATTTCCAGCCCCTGCTCATGCCTGACACATAGTAGTCATGCAGCAAACAACTGCTGAACTGAAAGAGAGCTGAGCTGCAGACGCTGAATTACTCAGTCACAGTGCAGCTTTTTGCACCATTTTAAACATCTGTCGGAGCCTGCCTAGATTTCAGTCTTCCATGAAGTTAGAGAAAGTCTGCTATAACTCAGGAATCTCTTCTGTTCCCAAGGAACTTGCCCAAAGTCACACAGCTAGGAAAAGGAGGATTTAGACATCAAATCCAGCTGATCCAATTCCAGAGCCTCTGTCATTTACCAAAAGACTTCCCTGCCTTTAGATTCTGGGGTGCAGGCAGCCTTGAAAACTCGGTAATCTGGATAGTAAGCTCTTTCCTACTAATCTTGTATTTCATGGAAATTTCCGCTTGTGAAATCATCAGACTCCTGACATCTCTATTTCCAGGCTTTGACTGTTTAAACAAGATGCAGACATGCTCTTTCTTTCTCTAAGAGGCTTTCTTTCTTTAACTCTTGGCTCAGCCTAAAACCTTTCACCTGTCTGTCCCTTACTTTCTAAGTCTTTTTGGTTTTCTTGGCCTCTATAGTGAGATGGTGGGCTTTTTATATTGTAATTTTATGATTCTATAATTTATTTATCATGCATTATTGTGCCTCTAAACAATATGAGTGCCTTTGCAAGTGGGGGCACTTTATAAATAAATGATCATATTTATTGTTATTAATAAAAGAAGCAGCCCACAATGCTCCAGGAGCTCCAATCCACCTCTGTAAATTGTGAATTGAATATCTGATCTTACCCGGCTCACCACAGCTGCCAGTTCTCGCATCTCACTGTTCATGCCAATAAATGCACTCAGAGGTTTCAGCAGTCGTTCCTGATGATGGGAGCAAAACACCTCATGTTATAACATTGCTTCATAATTTAGGAAGAAAAAGAGGGCATGGATCACAATGACACAAATGGTGGTGGATTGCTATGACCTTCTACCCAATCTCAAGGTTTCTTTGACTCAAAATTATATCTCTAAAGTCCTTCTGGACTTTGGCAGTTTACAGGATGAATGACACATGTTAGCCACTTACTGCAGGGTCCGGGTCACACTCAAAGCTGTTCGAGCCGAGTTCGCTGGTTGCTCCTTTGATAGCGTCTGTGAGCAGCCCTTGGAAGTCAATGATTTGGCCCTGAAAGGGAGTAATGGTTTATTTACACCATTAAACCTTGAGGGAAGACTATCCTTAATAGCTCGGCACCATTAAACCAGGACACATTAATGTTCCTTGGTGTGTAGGCCAAACTGAAAGTGAAGCTTTAAAATAACCTGCACTAATAATGAACAAGGTAATTTCCTGAAGTGAGGGCACTCTAGAAAAAAAAAACCAAGTTGTAAATAAATTCTTCAGAATGAAGTTGGTTTAAGTGGAAATTCACAAGCATTTTTCAGTTCCTGACACAGACCATCTGCTTCCTTACATGTCTATTTCCCTATACTGTCTCCTCCTTTTGGAACATTACACACACAGGAAAGACTCATTGGCCCAAAAGTAATGATAGTTCCTATTTACTATGGACTTTCTCAGTAGAGTACCTGGCACAAAGCTACCTTGCAAGGATTATTTCATTTTTAAAAAATTTTAAATATTTTTCAATTACAGTTTATATTCAATATTATTTTGTATTAATTTCAGGTGTATAATATAGTGGTTAGGCAATGATATACTTTACAAAGTGTTCCCCTCTTCTCCCCCATATTTCCAGTACCCACATGGCATTATACATAGTTATTACAATACTAGAGGCCCAGTGCACAAAATTCATGCACAGGTAGGGTCCCTAGGCCTAGGGCCTTCTTTCATTCCACACCGCCTCCTGGTGGTCAACACACATCATAGTGAGCAATTGAACTGGTCTCCAAGTCAAACTCCTGGTCTCCCTATAGAACTCCCAAGGGGACACTTTGCATATTAGCCTTTTATATATTTAGATTATTGACTATTTTCCTATTCTGTACTTTACATCCCCATGACTATTTTGTTTTGTTTTGTTTTTTTTTTTAATTAAATCTTTATTGTTCAGATTATTACATTTGTTCCTCTTTTTTACCCCCATAATTTCCCTCCTCCCAGTTCCCACCCCACCCCTGCCCTCACTCCCCACCCACTGTCCTCATCCATAGGTGCACGATTTTTGTCCAGTATCTTCCCGCATCTCCCACACCCCTTTCCCCCACAAGAATAGTCAGTCCATTCCCTTTCTATGTCCCTGATTCTATTATAATCACCAGTACATTCTGTTCATCAGATTATTTATTCACTTGATTCTTAGATTCACTTGTTGATAGATGCGTATTTGTTGTTCATAATTTGTATCTTTACCTTTTTCTTCCTCTTCCTCTTCTTATAGGATACCTTTCAGCATTTCATATAATCCTGGTTTGGTGGTGATGAACTCCTTTAGCTTTTCCTTATCTGTGAAGCTCTTTATCTGACCTTCACTTCTGAATGATAGCTTTGCTGGATAAAGTAATCTTGGTTGTAGGTTCTTGGCA
>NW_006288179.1:680335-698185 GCF_000327345.1 Myotis davidii | reverse complement strand
GCCCCCCTCCCGATTGAAAATGCCAACCGCGCCCTCCGCCCCAGCCCGCTCTGCGCACTCCGCACCTCAGTGTTTGACTTCAGCACTGCGCCGCCTCTGAGTGTCTGTATGCGTTACTCTTTCCTCCTAGTTGTAGGACTTCCACTCAGCCAGCGTTCCTGTGGTTCTGGATGATGTCCCTTCTGTCTTTTAGTTTCACTTTTGAAATGGTTGTTCGAGGTGGCAAACTCCGGCGTTAACCTATGCCGCCATCTTGGTTCTCCCAAAAACAATTTTTTCCCCATGACTATTTTGTAACTACCAATCTGTACTTTTGATTTTTTTTCTAAGTCTTACAACACTTCTGCTAGTCAGGTGTGATAGCCTAGTTTCATAGAGGGAAATTCCATGATCTGCCCAGGACCACACAGCTAACAAGTGGCTTCAGGCCAGGATTCAAACCCAGATACTTGTCTCTCATACTCTCTCCAAATCCACCTTGTCTCCCCTCTAGGAAGAAGGAAATAGTAAGGATGTGTGCAAAAACAAATAACAATAATTATAGTTGGCATTTATTGAGTGTTTATTGTGTGCTGGGCACTGTACTAAGACCCTCCATTTATTATGACATTTAAAGTGACCCTATGATTATTTCTATTTTGCGGCTGAAAGAAATGAGGTTTAGAGAGATTGAACAACTTGTCCAAGGTTACACAGCTAGGAAGGTCTGAGCCAGGGTTTGAACCTAGACAGGCTGATTCTAAAGACATTACCTTCAGGAGCAACATGCCTATTAAAGTTGCAAAGGGGACTGGGGAATCCTGAAGCTGAGGGCCCTACCATGGCAATGAGAGACACACTTTGGAGATCAGCCTCCTGGCCATACACCCTCATTCAGCTTATAAACATCTGAAATGCTAGGGAGAAAAACATGTACATTTTACCCTGAAGACTTTTCTGCTGTGAGAGAATTTACAGCCAGACTCTTCCAAAGGTTAAGTGCTGGGTTAAATAGTCCCTTCCTTATGACCAGATCAGAAACATCCATCCATGTGAACTTGAGGCATTCAGGAGAGAAACTAATGCCACAAAACTGCGAGGCACAAAAGTGGCTAAAAATACAATGAAAGTAGTGAAGGTAACCGGGGACATGTTTCTCCATGGGGGACACAGATTCAAATGGTTTCTCCAGCAATCACTCATACATTTGAGGCCCTGACAAGAGTCAGTTCAGGCCAATGAGACAGCTCCCTTGATTTCCAAGGAGATGCCCTCAGCTTCCTCTCTAAATATGCACAACCTAGAGTTGAGTATGGCTGAGAAGAGTTGACTAGAAGTAAGAACTTGATCAAAGAAAGAAAAGAAAGATGACTCTTAAAGAAGTACAACTCTAGAAGTTACAATCAAGAGATATGTTGGTGTTGATGCTACTTTTCATTTCCAAGTGACATGTTTTACCTGCCTTTTGCCTACATTCACCCAATTTGGGTCTTTTCTTTTGAGAAACTATTATTTACAAATCAGGACATGAGGTTCATCGTGAAAGAGGTAAAATACCTATCAAGGACAAGATCAACTCTCTGTCAACATAGGTTCCATGGTTCACAGGAAATTACATTCCAGGTGAAGCCATACCTCCAAGGAGAAAGGTGACACCACTAATCAACAACTACTGACAGGCAGAAAAGAATGAATGTGAGGTCCTTTTTTGTGGTTGTTAATCCTCATCCGAGGATTTTTTTCCATTGATTTTTAGAGAGAATGGAAGGGAGGGGGAGAGACAGAGAGAAAGAAACATGGATATCAGAGAGACACATTGATTGGTTGACACTCACACGAGTCCCAACCAGGACCAGGGATCCAGCCTGCATTGGTGGTATGTGCCTTTGACCAGAATCGAACCTGGGACCCTTCATTCCACAGGCCAATGCGCTATCCACTGAACCAAACCAGCTACAGTGAGGTCACTTCTTAAATAATGCAGAACAGTCATGCCAATGTTTATTATTTTAATCACAGAATTTTAAGCTGAAAGGAACATTAGAAACCATCTATTCCAAATAGCTCAACTTGCAAGTGAGGAAACTGAGCTCCTTAGAGATGAGGCAGTTCATTCAAGTCCATTCATCTAGAAGGAAGAGTCAGACCAGAACCCCAGGGTTCTAATCCTTACCTAGTGCTCTTCCCAGTTCACCTCACAGTCAACCTTTGATCATTACATAGTAACTTTTCTGTTTGACAGAAATAACATTTTTATTATCATTTTTTTTAAAAGAAAAGGGGATTTTCCCTTTCAGTGTCAGGTTCATGAGTTCCACTTACTCTTTGTGGACGGACATTTTCTCTTCCACGGCCTCTGTTGATTCCTGATATAGTTAAGCCAAAGTCGGCTCTCTCCATGCCAGGGTTATTGACAACCTCCTGAAGAAAGAGGAAGACAGGTAGAAGTCAAAATGGACATAGAGATGCTGGTTATAACTGCCTATTCCATTACCCCAAATCAAATGGCAAATGCTGGAGGTCAGTTCTGTAAATGGGGAACCCCATGTGTAATTTGTCCACTTCTGTGCCGCCCCAAGATGAACTAACAATCTACCTGTGCCACATGGAAGAAGCTGGCCTTGGAAGCAAGCAGCTTTTCCAATGTCTCAACCCATTCCCACTTGCTGGCTTGTCTTTTCTCCTGGGACCAAAGGTGTTTGTGGCCAGGAGTGCTGAGTTTGAAGGGCAGCAGCCAGCCAGCTCCTGTGGGATTTATCTGCTGCCCTTCCACTTCCCTTCTGCCTGAGTCAGACTACAATGACCAGACCACCCAACCTCTTTGAGGGTGAGAGATTCCTTTTGACCAACTGATGTTTGTGATTATTTCTTTCTACCCCCCGAGATATCTTTGGCATTAATTATGTTTCACAGTCTCTATTGGTTCTGTTCCCTTAGAAATCTGGTATGTTTTGTCCTAAACCAGGAATCTCTAGGCCTGGATCTCCCAAATCAGGAGCTGCTGGTCTCACCCGCCTGCTGGACTCTCTCCTCTTGTGCCCCATCTCCCCCAGAAAGTCCAGTGCGGAGGTCTGGGGTAAGGACCAACCGTGTCACTTCAGAAAAATCCAACAGGAGACTCTGAGGCCCAGGCACACCCAAGACAACCTCTGGCCCATATCTAGGAACCCAGGAAGGTGCTTCAGGACAGGAAGGCCTGCTGACTACAGTTACCTCAAATGGGAGGATGGGACTCTGCAGCAAATAAGCCCTCCTGCCATGCCCAGGACTCACCCCTCGAAGGCTGTCACCCAGCACTCAGACCAGGGGAAAGGCTGGGGAGGGAGGAGCCCTCCCACTCAAAGTCAGAAACATTAGGAAGACTAGGAATTTGCTTGTAGTTTTAATCCAGTGACTCGGAAGAAAATCTACAATTTAGTGAAATCATACAGCAATTTAAAAAAAACATAGGTCCTCAAAAGAAAAAAGTGACTGTTTTCTTGGGGCTATTTCTCAGTCACCTGCTTTTTTACCACACCAAGCAAAGCTGTCCTGACCTGTTTAGGATGTTCCTTATAGAGGGGTTTGGCTTCCCCTGGCTTCCCCACCATGGTTTTGGACCGTGGCCTCAGCTGACTGATCATGGGAAGATTTTGACAACTGTCATTCATCACCCTAGGGGAGGAAACAAAGAACTTGAAGGAAATTATTCTAACCACTTAGTCTAAGGTAACTAAACAACATGTGGAGCACATAGAGTTCTTGAAAGATAGACAGGTGTACCACAATAGGGCCCTAACATCTGCATCCCCTATCCTGTCCATCCAAGTCTGACTCACTCAATCTACCCATTAGATTCTTACAAGACGGAGCTAGAGGGCCACCTCCTCCTAGAGGCCCCTGACTCACTCTGCATTTCCCTTTCATGACCCATGGCTTCAGCCCTTCTGTAAATAGCTTTCTTTTCCTAAAATGCTTTACAAACAGCCTTTCCTTGTTTCTTTCCACCTCCACCCAACTCCCACCCCCACTTCCCTCTGGAAGAGCAGGGGAAAGGCACAGGAGGAAGGATCCTCCACCCAGATGAATGAGCATTGGAAAGCCTAGGGATCTGTCCATGGTTTCAACCCAGTGTGCTGGGTGGACTTTGTCTACTTAAAATACTCCCATCATACTGTGCACAATAGATGCCAAAAGGGGCTAATGGAAGGAAAGCAACCTTACCTCATCTGTTGTCACAGGTCATTCATGTTTATAAAACAAATTTTCACCAGAATTGTATACTTCAGGCAAAACGAATTGATGGGGCTGGAAGTCAGAATTAGTGGCTAACGGAGGTGGCGATGGGGGTATTGACTGGGGAGGGAGCCTGCTGGTGGGCTGCCAGCAGTGGTAGTAATGAGTATATATGCCTTGACTGTATCTATGTTATACATCAGTACAGAGGTAAAATATACTTGTTCCCTACATTACAGATACCCACATCATCAGGTGTTTGGTTCTCTCATTCTCTTGCCCTCTCACGTGAGATGCATTTCTAAAATTTTTCTCCCCCTGTGCTAAGTGGTCTCAGAGAGCTGCCATTTCAACTCCATTTCTTTGTGAGAAAGAAAAAGTTGGTCATGTCTACTATAACCATATAGCTAGCTATTTGGCCAGCGAGACCATCTATGGCTATGCCAACAATACCACCAATGTCCACACGTGGCAACTACAGTATTGGGCCCAATGGGGTAAATGTCATGAGAGGAACAACTGCCAGTTTATCAGGGCATCTGTTTTTCATCTGTAGATTAGGAACAAGAATGTCTGCCCCTCAGGTCTTTTGCTGGCACAGCAATGAAAATCTATGAAATGAATACCAGACATTTCATAAGTGCAAACCCTTGTGAATAGCATTGATTTAAATGAAGAATAGATAGATGATGATGAAGATAGTTGGATGATGATGATGAAGATAGATAGATAGATAGATAGATAGATAGATAGATGATAGACAGATATAGACCTATATAGAGAGTTAAATTTGCCTCAACACCCTGTAGAGCTGTAAGGAAACAGGAAGCCTATTTTCCCACTGGAGGCAAATGATTCACAGATTTGCTTTAATGTGACCAAAACCAAGTGCATTAATGTGCAAAGCAACACAATTCTTTTCCAATCAGCTCTAAGGATTGTAAAATTCTTTCTAATATGGAACCAAATTCACCCTGTTAATTAACTTCAGTCACTAGTTCTAGGTGTGTCCTGTGGAATTTGCAGAGAAGATCCAATCTCTCTTTAGAGAGTGAAAACAGCTACTGCATTATTGTAGGGACCACCCTCACCCCAAGTCTTCTGTTCTTCAAACTAAACATCTCCAGTTTCTTCAGTCATTCCTAAGGTCATCTGGCTCCTAGATTCTTACTCATCCTGGGCACCTTTAATCCAGTCTTCTGACCAGAATAGAGCCACCTCCTACTTTCCAGACTGTTTCTATTGATGAAACCTAAAACCACATTAGCAGTCACACTACATTGTTGATTCACACTGCATCTGCAGTTCACTCCGACTCCTAGGTCCCTGGTTTTGTAATAGGGGAGGTATTTGTTGTGAATCTTTGGATAGAGTTTAAATCATATTTCATTAAATTTCATCTTGTTATTTTGGGCCCATCTCCTAAATTGTCAAGACTTTATGGCATCCTAATTCTGTCATCCATCACATTAAAGAAGTTTTCCTTCTTGGGGTCAGCTGCAAATTTCTAAGCTGGGAGCTTGCTCTTTGGTGTGAGATGCAAGAATTAGGAAAAGGCACTTTCATCTGTTAGTAGCCAGTCTCATGATACAACCTCTCATTTCAACAACTATCTTTGAATATAAAACTGTAAACAAACACCATTCATTATTTTCCTAGTTATCCATCCTGATCCCAGCAATTTGCTATCCAACCTTCATGCTTACGGGTGCAAACATCTACTCAGAGGAGAGCTGAAGGAACCCCAAGCCATCAACCTCTATCCCAAAAGGGAAGCAAAGCTCTCCAATGACATTCACTCACAGAATGTTCTGCCAGGTAAGGAATGCTGAGCTAATGTCAAGCATGAACGTATGGCTGAAAAATAATCAGAATCTAAATGTGTTCCCCAAAGCCGGCCTCTTAAAATGTTCCTCACTGGGTCTATTCAGAAGTACTTATTTATTACCAAATTCTGACTAGCTTTATGGCAACTATAAATAAAAGAATAACATTCGGTCAAAACAATAAAACATTCCTAAAGAATAGTGCAAAGCAAAGGTAGCCTCAGGCAGCATATTATCACAAAGCATTCAGGGCTCCACAGCCATTTTATAAATGATGCCAAACAGTCCTGTGAGGTGTCTGACCCTTCCTTCTTAGGCTGCACACCAGGGACTGGAGTCACAAAGGCAAGGAACTTAGTGGGGCACATGGAACTCATACCTCCTAAAGGCCTAATGGGTTGCTTGTGATTACAATCTAAGTTTTCTTCAATTGCATTCTAAGATTTAAAGAAGTTTTGTTCACTGACTAAATGGTTGTGGGGCCCCTACTAAGACCCCATTTCAACCTTCCCCTAAGGTTTGGGCCTTATTATAACAGAAAAATCTACAAGCCTTCATGCCCCAAAGCTATGCCGTCCTTGGCACCCATGCCCTTGCACTCCTGGCCATTTCTGAATAGGCTCTGACAGTGGGTGTGAGTTGGGAGTGGAAAGAAGGGAATGCGGAGGACACTGAGGCAAGGGTGGTAGGACCTTGTGTCTCCCCAGAATGGTCAAGAGACAGAGAAATTCCATCATATGCTGCAAGTCCTAAATGAGATTTGGATTTGAGAAGCTAGAGAAAGGAATATAAGATGAGTGCCAGAAAAGGAGGAGAAAAGAAAGGCCTGATTATCTTCAGACAGGTCAGGACATGGGCGTGCACAAAGAAACTCAGATATGATTTTAAAAGGGAAAATAATATTTCTTGGGTGCTCAGTATGTGCAGGGAACTCCCTATGTGTCAGAAACATGCTCCTAGCTTGTCAGAAGCAGAGCCCAGATTGAACCCAGGTCTTTTCATCTCTGAGGTCCATCCTTTTCAAACCACTGAGCCGAGAAAGACAGAGCATAAGTGGGTGCAAGTATTCGCAGTAAAACCAGGAGAACTGACAGACATTGGCCCATGTCCTGGACATTTGTAACATGAATGAACACATGGCTGGGGCCACTTAAATCACATGACCACAGCCTGGCGCTGCTGGTAGGCAGTCATGGAGCCACACTGGAGCATCTTCTGAAAGGGTCCCCCAAACTCCTAGAGTTGAGTTGATCAAGATGAATTACCATTTACTTTACCTTCTGGCCTTCCCTCCACTTCTTGGTGGTAAGTTACTTTCTGCTGTAGCAAAACAGATATTGGGAGGAAAAGGAAAGAATTTCATTTTTACGAGAAAGTGATTTTTCAAGTATGTTTGTCCTTTTACATTGCTTTTAAATTTGTGCAACAGCCTTTTGGCATTTAAAGACTCTAAGCTACTCTTATCTAGAGAGAAGTGAAACTACCAGTGAAGAGAAAGAAGCTCAGGCTTCCCAAATGTTTCCAGGTAGAGAAAGACCCCAAAGGCCTTGGATATTAAACCTGTTGGAGACCATGGACCTAGTGACAACTCCAGTATGGGCTTAGTTACCATTTCATTAGGTTTTCGTGAACTTAAAAATATTTTGACTTGGTCTGTGGGACACCAATACAATTCCATGAGTCTGGCAGGTACTGTTTATCAGTCATACTCTGCCAGTTTACCTGAACATAAAGAGTTAGTGTTCATATCCCAGGAAAAGTCATTTCCAAGCTAGATCAGAGCTGGCAATTTAGAAATCAGATCATGTCAATAATAGGTCTAGTGTCCCAGTGGTTAAGAGTCCTTGCTTTCTCTGCCATGACTCAGATCCAGCAGCCAAGGGCTCTGAGCCCTGCACTGGAAGGGAGTTTAGATAAAACACCTCTCTCTCAGACCCCTTCCAGCTCTGAGATTCGGCCCTAGCTATTTTTAATTGACATTCCTCTTGATTTCCTGGTCCCCACATGAAATGTTAAAGTCTGTGGCTTAACGAGTGCCTTGTAAACAGGACAATGATCTCCCTTGGTTTATAATTACTTCCCCCACTTACAGACTTCTAAGTCAATGTTACTACAAAACATAGGGCCCTCACTTTAGATCTTTCCTCCAGCCAGCCTCCTTGACTGTTAACCTATACTGGGTCTTTGCAAAATATTGATCATTATCTGGATTGATGGCTTTCTAAAGCATTTCATTATCTATACATGAGCTATTAGCTTCACCAATACTCATTTTCATGTTATTTTCAAGATAGATAATAGGTCTTCCTAGCAAGAAAAGAATCTTCTGTCATTTATCCTCTTCTAACAGCTCTTTCCATCTCTACAGAAATGAAAGTAATGTTGGGCTTCTAAAAAGAACCTGTAAAGTATATGATTGTCTAACCACTGTGCTGTACACCTGAAACCAATACAAATATTATTGAATGTAAACTAGAATTGGAAAAAAAAAAAAGGACCTGTGAAACTCTGAGGTTTTGCCTTCATTGTCCTCAAACATGTTCCTCAAACAAATGCCAACATAACTGAAGGAATTTCCATGTCCACAGATCATATTTAAATTGCACTGAATTTAAGGGAAGCTACAGGAACTGTCTGGTCTAGTCCTTCAGTACAGCATGAGGGGCACCATCTATCTGGGAATAAAAGGAGGAGGAAATGCTAATCTTAAAGATGATATAAAGTTTTATTTCTAGAAAATAGCCATATACCTGTGTCTGGTGCCTTTTTGATAATTTTGGGGTATTTCTGAAATTTTATAAAATAATAGCTCTCATAGTCCATCAAAATAGTTTCAAGGTCAACGTTGTCACAAACTTCAAAGCGTCGTAACCCCAGTTGAGTTTCTTGCTCCAAAGCATTAGCTGTATCAATATATCTGGCCATTGCACAGAAGAAAAAAACAAACAAACAAAAATTAACCCTGAGTAGAAAGAACAAAAGCAAACAGGCATTAAAAGTCCAGAGCCATTATTGTTTAAAACGTTTTTAGAAGTGTTTAGTCAAATAAGTCAACTATGAAAATATCTTGTGATTTACCTTTTCATTTTTAGCCAAAAGTGGGTATTTACCTCTTTATTCATTTTAGGCAACATTTGACAATTGATAAAACCCAAATTCAGTCCCAATAGACATGATTTGCCCATCATTGAGGCGATTTAAAAGAATATGTCATGAGCTCTGAAGAAAATTCCCACAATATGTTGAGCAACATCACTGAGGAAAGTTAGTATAAGAAGATGTGATCCAGTTGGATGTATTATTTCTGGTAATTTTTCCATCAGTCACACATTTCTACTTCTAAGTGTAAGTAGTATCTTCACCATAGGTTCTTCACTGTCATTTTTAACCTGTTCGGTTGAAAAGCTGTCTGACTTAAGTAGTCTTAGCAATAAAAATAAGTGCCTTGTCCCACAATCCTCTAAAAGTGGAAAGACTCTCCAGCCCATAGTCTTAGTTAACTTGTTTATAAAAGCAAGGACTCTCTCCTGACAAATGTGCACAGATTAGCATACAACTTTAGGGGTTTATCAAAATCCCAAGATTAAGAATTCCTACTACAGGTTGTAACTCCTTCTGTTTGACTTGAATCCAGAAGGTAGAAGGAGAAAACTTTTTTATCATTGTTATGCTCTCTTCCCTGGCCCAGATTCAGGCCAGTTGGAAGACTGAATTTTGTTAAAGAAGGTTATGATTGCCCTAGCCGATTTGGCTCAGTGGATAGAGTGTCAGCCTGTGGACTGAGGAGTCCCGGGTTTGATTGCAGTCAAGAGCACATGCCCAGGTTGCGGGCTTGGTCCTCAGTGTGGGGCGTGCAGGAGGCAGCTGATCGATGATTCTTTCTCATCATTGGTGTTTCTATATCTCTCTCCCCCTTCCCTTCCTCTCTGAAATCAATAAAAATATATTTTTTTAAAACAAGAAGGTTATGATTATTTCCCATGACCTTGCTAATTTTAAAGAACTTGCAAACGTCAACTGGCTGTACTCAGTCAGCTTCTATACTTACTGATGACTCACCTGGCTTCTACACTCTGTCTTAATCTCCATTTTACAGGGAGATGAGCTAAATCCATTTTTCATTAATGACTTTTGTTTAGTATGAAGTAATATATGCTAATTATTTTATTGATTTTTTACAGAGAGAAAGGGAGAGGAATAGAGAGTTAGAAACATCAATGAGAAAAGCATCGATCAGCTGCCTTCTGCAAACCCCCTACTGGGGATGTGCCTGCAACCAAGGTACATGTCCTTGACCAGAATCGAACCTGGGACCATTTGGTCCACAGGCCAATGCTCTATCCACTGAGCCAAACTGGTTAGGGAGATATATATATGCTAATTTAAGAAAAAAACTAGAAAATACTGATAAGTCAAAAGAAAATTCCACCACTCATAGACAATGACTGTTAACATTTTCTCTATCTTTCCAAACATTTTTATTTTTATTTATTTTTTAAAATATATTTTTATTGATGTCAGAGAGGAAGGGAAAGGGAGAGAGAGATAGAAACATCAATGATGAGAGAGATTCATTGATCAGTTGCCTCCTGCACGCCCCACACTGGGGATCAAGCCTGACGCTCTATCCACTGAGCCAAACCAGTCAGGGCTCCAAACATTTTTAAATGACTAAATACACATATATTTGCACTTGTAAGCCAGAAAAAAAAAGAAAGATAGGAACAGAGACTATAAATGGCTTGTAGTCTTTACTGACATCACACTATATTCTAAACTCTTTCCAGGATCATAGAGTTTTTACTTTAAAAAAATTATGCTAGATAATGGCAGGTCCCGTGTTTCCTAAAGTAATTGATCAGAGAAACAAAACTGCTTCCGTGTGTTCCTGTTTCACTACTTGAGTTTGAATGAGGTCTGAACTTGATAGGGTTGGCAGGAGCCACTAGAGCTTCTTAACCAACAGTGACAGGACAGGACCTCAGGACAAGCAGTGAGCACTAATAAGCAAGACACAGCAGGAGAGACAGAGGCTGGTAACAGGCTCTGAGTCTGAGGGGATGCACATGTGGTGCTACGAGGACCTGTACCATGACCTCCACTGTCTGATCTCACCAATTCTCCCTCACCCTTTTGAACTCTGGTCTTTCTGTTTCCCTAATTGTTCAGTTATGCCATGCCTCTTCTTCCTCTTTGCCCTTGCCGAGGATGTCCTTGTCCATCACATCTGTCTTTTGGCATTCCACACATCTTTCACTGTATGTCAGCTATAATTAAAAAATAAAAATGAAAAGAAAAAGGCCAGCTCATATCCCTTCTCTACAAAGCTTTCTCTGATTGTTTATTTCAATCCACAATAATCTATTCTCTTTGCTGAATTCTTAGTATTTTGTTAAAGGAGAGAGTATTTTTCTGACATTGATATGTCCTTAAAAGTACCTATATTAGCCCATTGGGTGTAGCTTAGTGGTTGAGCTTCAACCTATGAAGTAGGCAGTTATGGTTCAATTCTGGTCAGGGCACATGCCTGGGTTGTGGGCTCGGTCCCCAGTAGAAGGCAGTTGATCAGTGATTCTCATCATTGATGTTTCTATCTCTCTCCCCCTTTCTCCCTTCCTCACTCTGAAATCAATTTAAATTTTTTTTTAAATACCTACATTATAGTTCACTTTTCATCTTGATAATCCATTCATAAGTCCCTTTCCCAGCAGGTCTCAGGGAATATTACTATAAGTAAAATTTTCATTGATTCAAGATGCAAGGAGCCATCTCATGGCAAAAAGGAGAAATGCATGTTTTGTTAACTCACAGTAAACTCTTTATGCCTTAACAGGTAGGTGGCAAAATTCCCTCCCCTGGCCAGTTATAAGATAGGCATTGCACAGAAAAGAGCTGAGCATAGGTCATTCTGGTCAATGCAATTTCTTTATTTTGAAGGAAGGAAAACAGGATTAAGAGTATTATCTTTGTGTACATGCCCAGCAGTGGGACGCTGGGAAACTCACTGGATAAAGGACTTAAACATAAGACAGGAAACCATCAATATCTTAGAGGAATCCACAGGCAGCAAAATCTCAGACATATGCTGAAGCAATATCTTCACCAATACAGCTCCTAGGGCAATGGAAACTATAGAGAAAATAAACAAATGGGACTACATCAAAATAAAAAGCTTCTGCACAGCAAAAGAAACCATCAACAAAACAATAAGAAAGCCCACTGCATGGGAGAACATATTTGCCACTGTTATCTCCAATAAGGGTTTAATCTCTAATATTTACAGGGAACTCATACAACTTAACAAAAGGAAGATAAACAACCCAATCAAAAAACGGGCAATGGACCTAAATAGATACTTTGTGAAAGAATATCTAAGGGACATATGAAAACATGCTCAAATTCAGATGCAAATGAAAATGACAATGCGGTACCATCTCACACCTGTCCGAATGGCTATCATCAACAAATCAACAAATGACAAGTGCTGGCGAGGATGTGGAGAAAAAGGAACCCTCTTGCACTGCTGGTGGGAATGCAGACTGGTGCAGCCACTGTGGAGAACAGTATGGAGTTTCCTCAAAAAATCAAAAACATGATCCCACTCATGTATGGAATGTAATGAACAACATAAACTGATGAACAAAAACAGATCCAGAGGCAAAGAAGCATCAATCAGATGCCCAAACCTCAGTGGGAAGGTAGAGGAGGGTGGGAGTAAGGGGGAGAGGTCAACCAAAGGACTTGTATGCATGCATATAAGCATAACCAACGGACACAGACACCAGGGGGGTGAGAGCATGAGCAGGGGCATGGGGCTGGGGGCAAAGGAGGGATAAGGACACATATGTAATACCTTAATCAATAAAGAAAATAAAAAATAAAAAAAGGCCTACACTAACTTCAAACCTGAATGGGTAAAGGGCTGTATCACATGAGCTGGACAGCTTTGTTAATAGAGTTTTCAAGTACATAATACAAAAAATACCTAGGTACATGCGGCAATAAAAGTGTGTGTCTAGGTTGCTGAGGATGGGGCAGGAACAGGTAGAGCACAAGGGATTTTTAGGGCAGCAAAGCTATACAGTGGTGGATACCTGACATTATGCATTTGTCAAAACTCATGGAACTGTACAACACCAGAGTGAGCCCCGATGTAAACTACGGACTTTAGATACTAATAATATACCATATACAGTATGGTTCATCAATTGTAACAAACGTACCACATGGATGCAAGATGTTAATAATACGGGAGACTGGGCAGCATGGGGGGTTGCCCACATATGGGAACTCTCTGTACTTTAAAAAAAATTAACTGTAATTTTTAATTGATTTCAGAGAGAGGAAAGGAGAGATGAGAAAGAGAGAGAGAGAGACCTCAGTCAGTTGCTTCTTCCCCCAACCTGGGATCAAACCAGAAACCTAGGTATGTACCCTGACCGGGAATCAAACCCAACACCTTCCAGTGCAAGGGATGATGCTGCAACCAACTGAGCCACACCAGCAGGGCCTCTCTGTACTTTGTACTCAATTTTTCTGTAAATATTAAACAGCTCTAAAAATAAAATCTATGGCTTGTTATTTAAAGGGTGTATCTGAAAAGGCAGAGGTCAGAAAAAGAGAGGAGTCATCTCTGTAAATATTTGCAATGTAACATACCCTTCCTGTGTTAAATGATGCAAAATCAAAATAAGAAGATTTTTCCGTCGTGCTTCTGTCCTCATCTTGCACTGTGAACAAAAAGGAAATTTTAGATCAGATGACAATGAGATATAACACTCCTTTTATAGCAAGAAACCCTTGAAGTTAAAGGTACCAGTCAAAACCAAGAAGCATGACTTAAAGGCTAGAAGGCAGTTTGGCATTTCTTGGGATATATAAACTATTTTCCATTGTTACTTTCTTTTTTTAATCCTCACCCAAGGATATTTTTTTCATTGATTTTTAGAGAGAGTGGAAGAGAGAGGGAAAGACAGAAATGTCCATTGGTTGCCTCCTGCATGAGCCCTGACCAAGGCCAGGACCAGGGAGGAGCCTGCAACCAAGGTACGTGCCCTTGACGGGAATCGAACACTGGACCCTTCTGTCTGCAGGCCAATGCTCTATCCACTGAGCCAAACCAGCTAGGGCCATTGTTATTTTCTTCTTAGAGCTGACTTCTTAATTGTAAACCGAAGGTACCATGATTTAAATTAGGATTTCACTTTACTAGTTAACTTCTTACTGCCAAGATAATTGGCATTTTATTGCTTATAACTGAGAAGAAACAAATATACACAGTCCTATTTGGATCAGGTTAAGGAAAGTGATAATAAAGGTAAACTCATGAGCCAGGAATCAGCTCTGACATCCCAGGTACTTACCTGCTCTTACAACTAAAATTTACTCAGAGTCCTACCCAGTCCCTGCACCAATGTGGAGATGAGTTCCAGTAACCATTCAGTTCTGACTGCACAGCCAAGCACTTAGAATAGAGTAGCAAAGCCATACAAAGGAAATTCCTGCATAATAATATCCTTATTCATACTATGTGACTTTTACATTTATCCACAATGTTAATGTGCTGCATTTAGTTATCTAGTATCTCAAATTTCCCTGAAATCTGTAATAATAAAAGCATAATATGCTAATTAGATTGGACATCCTTCCGGACGACCTTCCAGATGAAGCCGGGGCTGCTAGGAGGGAAACCAGGGTCCCGGTGCCGGTGCCGGCAGCCAGGGCAAGGAAAGTCTACTCTTTCTTTTTATTGTCTAAAGTTTTACATATGTCTCCTTTTTCCTCGATTGCCCCCTCCCCCAGCCATTTCCACCGCAAGCGAGCCCCCACCGCTCCAGTGTCTGTGTCCATTGGTTATGCTAATATGCATGCATACAAGTCCTCTCTAACTGCCCCCCACCTCCCCTGTCATTTGTCTCTGGATCTGTATTTGTTCATCAAATTATGTTGATCATTATATCCCACATATGAAAATCACTATAAAAATGACATTAAGATATCCAACACTGGCAGTTTTCATTTTTCTTTCTGAAGATGTTGACACAAGAACTCTTGGTGAAGGCCTTTCTAATTTACCAAAATTAGCGTTGGTGGTCAAAGTTTTTCTTTGTAATTTGATTTGCCTCACCTATAGTGCCATCTAGTGTATTAGGAGGAGAAGCACTTCATGAAATGTAAGTTGTTCCAAATTATTAGTTCAATAATAAAGATGACAATCATCACAAAATTCAGTCCAAATTCAGTTTGCAAAATGAAAATACAAACTCATATTGAACAATAAGGGAATGTTTTTAAAGTACAAATTCAGAAATTATGTATGGGATTTTGATTCAGAATTTTAAGGGTCTGGAAGGAACCTGAAATCTAGAAAAGTTAAGAGATTTGCTCAAAAACCTGCAAAGAGTTGGGAGCAGAACCCAAGTCTTCTAGTTCCTGGGCCAATGCTCTTCCCTCCACCACTTCCTTACCTGCACGCACCCCTCCTCACCAGTCTACTCCCACCCCTGCACATTCACTTCAGACCAGAAAGAAGCTGCTATTTAAATTTTCAAAAAAAAAAATTGCATGCCACATTTGCCAAAATCAAACAACTGTGGTTACCAGTCTAAAGTAAAGAGAAATAAAGTTTTCTTTGTTTAAAAAAAATCAGGCAGCATTGAATGGAAGGAACCACTGATTAGTTAGGCAGCAAAAATCAGTAATAATATATACAAAAATAACTACAAAAACTGTGTTTATTAAATAATTCTACTCTGAATAATCCTACTCTAAAGTCGCAAGATAAGAATCAACAAAACTGTTTGAATGTTTTCCTTTATTCCTAACCCTGTTTACAATGGGTAAATTGTTTCTTTAAAGTTGGGTCACTTACTAAGAAAGTCAGAAATCTCAATATAGCCCTAGCAGGTTTGGCTCTGTAGATAGAGCATTGGCACGTGGACTGAAGGGTCCCAGATTCGATTCCCGTCAAGGGCATGTACCTTGGTTGCATGCTTGATCCCCAACCCAGTCAGGACGTGTAGGGGAGGTAAGCAATCGATGTGTCTCTCTCACATCGATGTTTCCCTCTCTCTTTCTCTTCCCCTTTCTTCTACTCTCAATAAAGCATCCATGGAAAAATATCCTCAGGTGAGGATTAACAAAATAAACGAACAAAAAAAGTCTTAATGTAGGATTGATGGTTAACACATGAAATTAGGGGAGCTGAGCCTTTAAGTGGCCTTATTTCAAAGACTCCAAAAGGCCCACACCAAGACACATCCTAACTAAAATACCAAGGGTTAAAGACAACGAGAGAATCTTAACACATTGCGTACCACATAGAAATCTCTAAGACATACGCCAGGGACCGCACGTTTTGGGGCAAACTGCATGTTATTTAAATCATCATAATGCACTTTTGGTGTTGTTTTTCAATAATTATAACATTTTTATTTACAAAAACAATTAAACAATTAAAGTTCTAGTACTTTTTTAACGTATGGTACTGCGTAAGACATTTTCCTCTATGAAGAGGGACCAAATAAAATTTACATAAGTATCTAGATTCGCTCCTTTTTCCATGGGCGTGAAAAAACGAGAATTCTCATGAGCGGTCCTTAACAGATGGCGCACGAAAACTCCTGAGCGGTATGAAATGTGTTAAAAGCAGTAAGAGAAAAGCAGTTGGTCACCTACAAGGGAGTGCCCATACGACTGTCCAACTGTCCGCTGATTTCACTTTTTTGTTTTGTTTTGTCAGCTGATTTCTCAACAGAAACTTTGCAGGCCAGAAGGGACTGGCAAGAAATATTCAAAGTGATGACTAGTAAAGGACCTACAACCAAGATTACTCTACCAGCAAAGCTCTTATTTAAAACTGAGGGTCAGATAAAGAGCTTCACAAACAAAATGTTAAAGAGTTCATCACCACCAAAGCACTATTACGTGAAATAAAGGGTATCCCCCTTTTTTTAAAGGGTATTCTTTAAGAAGAAGAAGAGATAAAAAATTTGAACAATAAAATGGTAACAAATATATATCTATCAACAATTAAACCTAAAAATCAAAATAAATAAATAAGAAATCTAATGAACAAAATTAACTGGTGAATAAAATAGAATCAGAAGCATGGAAGCATGGCACAGACAAAGGAAAGGCAGGAAGAGATTAACCGAAGAGCTTACCTATGGACACAGACAGCAGGGTGGCAAAGCCCTGGGGCGGGGTGGGAACCGGTTGGAGGGGGGCAATGATGGGGGAAGAGGAGGACAGCTGCAATACTCTCAACAATAAAGATTTAAAAGAAAAAAAAGGACCCTAAATTATCTGTCCATAAAAAAATTATTTTTCAAACAAGAATTGTATAAAATACACACAGAATGTAAGTAAGTTTGACCAGGGAAAAATAATAGTGACATTCATTGATCCCATCAGCTCAGACACTCATTCACAGAACTGGAATTGTTTGAGCTCATTTGTTAATGAATGCAAGCGTCTTTCATTAAAACTTCACCAATGTGTCTTTTTTTTTCTTTTTCTTTTTTTTATTATATAGGATTTCCCTGTCTCCCCCCCTTTTTTTTGCTGTTAGTAAACAATAATGTAGGGAACATTCTTGGCACATCTCCTTACATGTAAAAATTATCTTTCAATTGGCTGTACAATTCTACATTCTTACCAGTAGTATGTGTGAATACTTATTTGTCTACAACTCGTTAGATGTGAAGCAGTCAGATGTTATTTTTGCTAAATGGCTGATAGATTTGAAGTTATCTCTCTCTTCGATTTGCATTTCCTTAGTTATTAAATGAGGGTGAGCATCTTTCTACTTTTTATTTTTGTAGCCATG
>NW_006288179.1:673967-679639 GCF_000327345.1 Myotis davidii | reverse complement strand
TGATTGTTTTAGGGCAGTCTGTTCATGTATTTGTTTGCTTTTCTGTTTGGGTGTTTTTTGCTTCTTCGCATTTCAAATCTTTGACTTGATTCTTGTACTCCTCTGGTCTGCTGTTGGTGTCTGTATAATATTCTTTATTTCAGTCAGTGTATGCTTAATTTCTAGTTGGTTCTTTATCACAACATCGAGGGATCTCACTACATTTATTGGCAGTTTCTAGCAAATTATTGAAAGACCTTAAAAGTGCGTTTTTTAGCTCTATACCCTCCATTTCTGTCATGTTTCTTTGTCTCCGCATTTTTTATGCTTTCTTGTTGCACCCCCTTGTGGTCTTTGTGTTCAGTCTTGTTGTAGTTAAGCCTTGATTGTTGGGAGCAATACGGGGGTGATTTGACCTCCAGGCTAGCTTGCTATGAGAGCCAGCTATGTCTGCACCAATGTTTCTTACTGACCTTACATAGTGACAAATGAATACGGTATCTCTTACAATTCCTCAAACCAAATATTCCACAATTTTAGTGACCATTTTAAAGCAATTATTGGCTATAATTTTTTTTTTTTGTTAATCCTTATCTGAGGATGTTTTTTCCCATTGCTTTTCAGAGAGAGAATAAGGGGGAGAGAGAAAGAGAAAGGGAGAGGGAGAGGGAGAGGGAGTGAGAGAGAGTGAAAGAGAGAGCGAGAGAGAGAGAGAAACATTGATATGAGAGACACATCTACTGGTTGCCTCTCAAACGTGCCCCAACCTTCTTATAGGAGATCATGTCTTTTAATTTCTGAATCGTTACAGTCCTATTGTGAATGAAGCTAATCCATCTCTTTTGTATGTAAAGGTCTTTGAGAACAAAAGAATTGGAACTGAAGAGCCATGAAAACCATTTACATTCTCAAAGAGACTGCACTGGATACTGACTGGTGCCTTCCTAACCGAGAAAACTGTGGGGTGCTGTGCCAGTATCAGGGTCAGTGATTGGTGGGGGCTCAACAGCTGTAGTTGCTTTGTTCATGTACTTCAGTCTCTCCTCATTTAAACATGCACAGACGCACCCTAGCTGGTTTGACTCAGTGGATAGAGCATGAGTCTGTGGACTGAAGGGTCCCAGGTTCGATTTCGGTCAGGAGCACATGCCTAGGTTGTGGCCTTAATCCCCAGGAGAGGGTGTGCAGGAGGTAGCTGATGATTGATTCTCTCTCTGAAATCAATAAAAATATGTTAAAAAAAATAAACATGCACAGATGCAAATGTTCTCTTATAAGCAGGAGACTGGGAAAAATAGCCAGAGAGTGTTTTGCTTGTGTTCCTTGGTACTGCATGCACCACACTGGCTTTGGCTCATAGCTCTGAATTTTGTAAAGACGTAGAGCCAGAAAACTCATTAGGAGCAGAAAAAGATCTTGGGAGAGGTGTTCCTAAAAGGGGTGGGGAGAGGGAGGCTGGAGAGGGCAATACGGAGTGTAGAGTTTCGTTTTGAAGAAATGAAAATGTTCTTAAATTAATGTGGTGATGGTTGTATAACTGTAAATATACTAAAAGCCACTGAATTGTACACTTTGCTTGGTATGTGAAGGATATCTTCATAAGGAGGTTTTCAAATGGAGGTAGAGAAAAGGCTAAAATGAATGTAAATAATGTGAGTAATGCTTTTGCCCTGACATATAAAGTAAATGGTCTGACTAGCAATAGAAATATTTTCATGCAATCGTTTTTATATTCAAAGTGGAAATCATGGGGAGAGCTTCTTGTCACCCAGAGCCCTAGAGGGCCTGCTCAGCACCCTGGTGGTGGTGCCTGGTCACATCTTGAGATGTGGCAATGGTGCTTTTTTCTTTACTCGTTTTGAAAACCGGCTCTAACATGCATCAGTGTGACTATGGGATAGACTTACCAGACAGGAAAGAAAACACAAAATCACCTAGGCAGACAGTTCCCTTTTTGCTTTTTCTTTTTGGTTTTATCATAATTTGAAATGTACCTAACTGCCCTAACCAGTTTGGCTCAGTGGATAGAGCATCGGCCTGCGGACTCAAGGGGCCCAGGTTCGATTCCGGTCAAGGGCATGTACCTTGGGTGTGGGCACATCCCCAGTGGGGAGTATGCAGGAGGCAGCTGATCGATGTTACTCTCTCATCGATATTTCTAACTCTCTATCCCTCTCCCTCCCTCTCTGTAAAAAATCAATAAAATATACTTTAAAAAAGATGTCTAACACAGCATATATTTTTTAAAATTAGAAATAGCCTAAATGCCCATTAGTGCTTAAATAAATCATGGTGTTTGAAAACATCATGTTTTCTCTCCACTAACTTTCAAATATTGTGTCACTCAGGAAAAAGAAAGTTTGAATTAAAAGTAATACTTGAGCCCGGCAGATGTGGCTCAGTGGTTGAACATCGACCTATGAACCAGAAGGTCATGGTTCCATTTCCAGCAGGGGCACAAGCACCAGTTGTGGGCATGGCCAGATGTGCAGGAGGCAGCCAATCAATGAGTCTTGATGTTTCTATCTCTTCCTCTCCCTTCCTCTTTGAAATCAATAAAAATTTGAATATTCAAGATGTGTTGTTACTTGAATTGTAGAATGTGGTCTTATAAATTTGTTAGTTAAGTGTGAAGTTTGCCAGATCTATAACATCTTTCTATTCATGCCATTCCAATTAGCATAGAAAATTATCTTTGGAATTCAAAGTAAGAAATGGGCCACCAAGAAATGGTCAATTTAAACTATAAAGACGGTGTGCCCTTGAAATGGACACAATTAGATGCTCAATTAATGCCTGTCTACTGAAGAAAGAAGGCCCAGACATGAACATTTACTGAGGTATCTCATTTATCTCTGCTTCAGTAATCTGTCTGTTTTCTTCTTCCTATATTTCCTTTGTGGGCTATTGTGCTACAAAAATGCCTCCATTATCAGATTCAAAATTGAATCCTATGATACTGTAGCCTGAGGAAAAGGAAGCATTGAATATCATTCCTAGTTTTAGACCCAGAAGATACTTAGGAAATGTTACTGTATACACACCACATTCAACATTACTGCTTTTAATTTCTTTTTTACGGGTGCAATGGAGATTAATTTGCATGAGCTCTTTTCAATTTCTGTAATAAGATCCAAATTTTGCATTAAGCTTTCCATCTCAAAAGCAAACAGTTAAAAAGGACACATTTCTTCTTTCAAGTGTTTTTATTATAGTTCTATTTTACAGTCCCTGCGTCTAATATTCACTTAAATGCTTGAATATATATACCCGTAGGTTCTACTTTGTTTTTTGTTTGTTCATTTCCTGATTACCTCCTGTTTCTACCAGAAAACTTCCTAAGTTTCAAATGCTGCATAACTTGAAAAAGCACTAAACCTATCAACAGGAATGTCTCCAGATCCAGGAAGGCATTTGTTGTCTTAAATAAAAAGTCAGGACTGGTCAACTGCTCAGCGACAGTGTTTCATGAAGAGAGCATTTACTGTGGATCCTGAATATGAACTGGTTATAGAATTTGAAATTTCGGAAAAGTACAAAATCCACTGAAACACAGGGGACTTCCCATTCTATGCTATTGCTATTAAACACTGAACTAGATTATGGAATTATGATATGTATGTTCTTTTCATAAAGCTCATGCTCTCACGTGATACTTTCTAATTGCAACAGAGCTGCGGGTTCTAGAGATCAGACTGCCATCTCAGTAAATCAACAGCAGCCTCCTGTTGTCCTCAGTTTCACCTGAGAGGTGCACTAAGAGGATGAACTTAAACCCATCAGCCTTTAGAACCAACCTTCAGTTAACCAGGGATGACCAGCAAATGATATCTCAAGGAAATAATCAGACAAATCCAGAAAGGGAGAGGCTCTGCAGAACAATTTTCATGATTTCTAGCAAAAGTCAATGCAACTAAAAATAAAACAAAGATAGAGACCACAGGGGCTGAGAGCTGTGCTAATTCGAAGAAACTTAAGGGATAGAAACAAGATACAATGCATGATCCTGGATTGGATGCTGATTGGAGAATTAGTTAAAGAACCATATTTATGCTCTACCAGTGTGACTCGGTGGATAGAGTGTCAGCCTGAGGACTAAAGGGTCCAGGTTCCCTACTGGTCAAGGGCACTACTATATCTTGGTTGTAGGCTCCTCCACGGCCCTGGCTGGGACTCCTGCAGGAGACCAATAGGTATCTCTCTCTGTCTTTCCCTCTCTTTCCCACTCTCTCTAAAAATCAATGGAGCCCTAGCCGGTTTTGTTCAGTGCATAGAGTGTTGGCCTGGGCACTGAAGGGTCCCAGGTTCATTTCCTGTCGAGGCCACATGCCCGGGTTGTGGGCTTGGTCCCCAGTGTGGGGCCTGCAGGAGGCGGCCAATCAATGATTCTCATTATTTTTGTTTCTCTCTCTTCTTTGTTGTTTCTTTCTCTCTCTCTCTCTCTCTCTCTCTCTCTCTCTCTCTCTCTCTCTGCCTTCCTCTCTGAAATCAATAAAAATATATTTTAAAAAATAAAAATAAAGTAAAAATAAATGAAAAAATATCCTTGGGAAAGGATTTAAAAATAGAAGAACGATATTTATGATTTTATTTCATTTGGATAAAAAAACACCCTGTGTGCATTTGTGTGTATATACATGCACAGAAAAGGTTTAGAAGGATGCATGGAGAAACACTAAAGTCCATCCCTAGCTAACACCTCCCTGTTATCTGAGTTGTGGGAATGTAGTGTTTTTATTTTACTTATACTGTGTGTTACACATCCTTTCCTCAAAATGGATTTATGACTCTGAGTAATCATACAATGTTAAAACCGCCAATGGATACTGCTGATAATATTGAAAACAATGATAACGCTCAGGAATTCTCACATCTCACCAATTCTAACACTTGGGGTATCTTTAACACCCAGAATGACAGGGGAAATACAGACTGCTCAGTGAATAACATTAAGACAACAGGAAATCTGAGGGGGAAACTCAAAGGTATGCCTATGGAATCCTTCAAGAGACAAACTAACTTCACATAGCAACAGAACAAGGCAGGGCACCCACTGAGCCCTCTGATTGGCTCCGGGCACAGAGCAGTTTCATTCCTGGGGACCAGGCAGTCATCTAGTTCATTCTTATCCAATCAAAGAGATTCAGTCAGTGTGGAGACTGTGAAGTTGTTCTTTGGGGCAGTAATCATAAAGCTAATGAAACTGAGTCCTTCTAGGGTGAAGGGAAGGACCCTCAAGAACTCTGGAGGGGGAGAAACCAAGATGGCAGCATAGGTTAATGCCGGAGATTGCTGCCTTGAACAAGCACTTCAAAAATAAAACTAAAAGACTGAACGGACATCATCCAGAACCACAGGAAGGCTGGCTGAGTGGAAATTCTACAACTAGGAGGAGGGAGAATATCTTACCCAGACTCAGAGGAGGTGCAGTGCTGAAGTGAAATACTAAGGTGCGGAGTGAATGCGGAGTGGGCTGGTGGCTGAGGGCGCGGTTGTCTGTTTCAATCGGGAGGGAGTCTCAGACTCTGAGCTTCAGATCCGGGCGAGTCTCTAGGGACCCAGACTCAAACGGAAGAAGAGGGATTGTCTGGCTTCAGTCGGAACTCGAAGGCAGCTTTCTCTCCGAGGTTGGAGAGGTTGCTGGGACTCTGAGAGGCAGAGCCCCTGGGGACGGCACTGAGAGCAGGCATAAC
>NW_006288179.1:663333-672943 GCF_000327345.1 Myotis davidii | reverse complement strand
AAAATCGTGCACCTATGGATGAGGACAGTGGGTGGGGAGTGAGGGCGGAGGGTGGGGCGGGAACTGGGAGGAGGGGAGTTATGGGGGGAAAAAAGAGGAACAAATTTTATAATCTGAACAATAAAGATTTAATTTAAAAAAAAAGAAAAAAAAAACTCTGGAGGGTGGAGTGCTGATGTGAGTCAGGCCCGATTGCTGATGTGCAGGTGATGAGAGCACAAGGTCACTCAGCCATTCATTCCGGAAGAACTGATGGAGGCCTCGCTCAGCCCCTGCTCTGCGGGGCCCCACAGACACAGGGACTAGTCAGGCCCTCGGTAGGGCTAAGATATTCGGCTGCAGACAGTTGGGTTTCTCTCCCTAGGCTCCCACTCTTCACCCTGTTCTGAAGGGTACCCTCACCCTGGACCTCAACTTCTTCAACTCCATCTTCCGGTCTCCCTGTTACCTGACCCGCGTATGCAAATTAATTTCACCTCCCTCCGCCTCAGTTTCCTCCTCCAGAAAATGGATTAATGGAACCTACAAGGTGACCCTGCTCCCAACACCCAGGAAGCCGCTCTTGGCACCTGGGTGGCCCCCAGGGCGGGGCCAGGCCCCGCCCCTAATCTTCGCACACCTGGCCCCGCCCTCCACGCTAGACCTTCCAGAAAGTTGCTGCTGGGCCTGCTCTGGGCCATTCGGCTGGAGGCGGCCCAGAGAGAAGGTCGCACCTCCAAGCGCGAGCATATCCGAAGCCTCGCCCGCCCGTCCGCCCGCCCACTGGGGACTGAGTGCCAGGAGCTGGTTCCCGGGGAGGAAGCACTGTGAGGAGCGTGCCTCGGAGGAGAGCCCTTCCAAAGCCCTCCTCCCGGCGCCCCCACCCCCCTCAGGTGTCTCTTCACCTGGGGGACAAGATGGAGGAAGACCCCCGCGCATCCCGCGGCCCATCCCACAGCTCCCAGCGCCCACGGAGCAAGCACAGAGCGCCCTCGCCGCTCCCGAGGCCCCTCCCAGGGCCGCGCTTTGGTGCCTGGTCGGAGGAGGGAAGGCCCGGCCACCCAGAGCCTCCTGGCGGCAGAGCCTCTCCGGACAGGCCCCTGGGGGCACCCCAGGGCAGAGGGGAGCACCCGCCTTCCCACAGGGACCACCCCCCGCTGGGGGCCCAGGGCCGGGAGGAGCCCTCACCTGGGAGCACCCAGAGGCCTCGCCCGGCCTCCGCCAGGGAGGAGAGCCCACGGCCTCTCTGCCGAGAAGGAAGCGCGGGAAAGCGGTCCTCTCGTGGGGCCCAGAAGGGGAAGGAGAGAGGGGGCCGCAGCTCCCAGAGATCTAAGCCTCCATCGGAGGTGGCCTCGCACAACCCCGAGAAGAAGCGAAAGCGCAGACACTCGGGGGGGACACAGTCACACGAACGTGAGCGGCGTCCGCGCAGCTTCGGTGCAGGAGAGGCGCCGGGGGGCCTGCCGCCCACGGTGAGGGAGAAGGCTGGGGACAGCACCCAGGCTCCAGAGGGGAAGGTCAGAACTCCCCCCCTGGGAAGGAAGCCAGCGCGTCCCCGGCCTGAGATGGCGGCGGCGGAGGAGGAATTAGACCCGCCCGCCATGTCCTTCGGGGCCTCCTTCGCCCACCACCAGCCTCCATCACGAGAGGCTTCGGAACACCCGGTGAAAAGGCGGAAGCACACACTCTCACGAAAAAGCCACTCGGACAAAGACAAGCGGAGTCTACACGGCTCAGATGCAGGAAAGGGGGCAGGTGTCCTGCCGCCCAGGGTGAGAGAGAAGGTTGGGAACACCCTCAAGACTCCAGAAGGGAAGGTCAGAACTCCTCCCCTGGGACGGAAGCCAGCGGTTCCCCGCCTTGAGGAAGAGGAGGCATTCCAGCCACCCACCATGTCTTTCCAGGCAGAAGTCACCCACGACCCGCGTCCATCACAGGTGGCCTCCGACCACCCGACCCTTCCATGGCTGGCAGGTGCTCCTGGGATGTCTGGGGCCCCGTCCGAGGTGGCTTCAGAAAATCCCATGAAAAAGCGAAAGCGCAAACACTCTAGCCAACGCCAATCACACAAAGACCAACAGCGTCTGCGAGGCTTAGATGCAGGAGAGGGGCCAGGGGGCCTGCTGCCCAAGGTGAGGGAGAAGGTTGGGGACACCTGCAAGACTCCAGAAGGGAAGGTCAAAACTCCTCACTTGGGAAGGAAGCCAGCCGGTCCCCCGCCTGAAGTGGAGGAGGAATTAGACCCGCCCATCATGTCTTCGGAGGCCTCCCTCACCCGGCACCAGCCTCCCGCCAGGAAAGAGAGGAAGAGTGTCAAGCCTCCAGCCACCGCGCTGGGAGGAAAGAGTCTTAGGAAAGAGGACAGGACAAGCGCCCAGGCAGAGGCAGGCCAGTCTGAGAAGCCCTTTCCACCGGCAGCAGCGGGGGCCAGGTCCCCACAGGTGCCCCCTGCCGCGACACCCGCCTGGCCAGACCTCGGGCCCTGCCGGGGCCAGCCCAGTGACCCCCCACTGCCTGCCTTTGCATCCATGTCCTCCTTCCAACCCAGGCCAAGGGCACCGCCTTCCCCTGGCGAAGAGGAAGGAGCTGGGCTGATGGGAATCAGGCTGAACTCCGGGACACAGGCGTTCTCTGGGTCCAAGAGGGCCAGGCGCCGCAAAATGATCACCATGCTGCAGCAATGTGTCCGGACCCTTCAGGACAGCGTCACCTTGCTCTCTCAGGTGAGAGGAGTCCCGTGTTCTCTCCCCCAACCCGCTGTGGAGAGTTACACACCTGAGCAGCGGCCTTGCCTGGAGGAGCACCATGGAGCACCAGCTGGAGAGACAGAGCCCTTAAGGAAGAAGCAGTGTCACCGAGCTTTGGAGAAAGAAAGGCGGGAAGAACGCACGTCGCAGCTGCAGCCCCAAGAGCAGGAGGTCCCAGAACGGGTCCTGCACATCAGCACCAACAGGCCCCAGGACACACCAGCAAACATGGCTTTTTCCGACTCGTCTGAAAGAGGAGGAGCAGCTGTCCAGGAAAAAGCCCTGCCGGCCCCAGCCCCCACGGCAGGCACCCGTGCTCCCTCTCACCCCGCCAGTGGCCACAGCTGTCGCCCCATCCCTGGGAAGCAGGTGGTCAGCAGCCACAAGAAGCCTGTGAAGAAGGTTGCACCGCTGATGGCCAAGTCCATTAAAGATTACAAGAACCGGTGCTACCGACGATGAAGCCCGGGCTTGTCCTGGAGATGGGACTTGGAAGGAGGCCTGCGAGCACAGTGAGGGAGCGGTCCTGCCACAGGAGACCAGCATCTGGGGCTTTGTGGGAACTTTTGGACGTGACTCCATAGATTTCCAGTGCTGCCCCTGTGCACTTTCCTGCCAGCGCAGTTGGGAGCGCGTGTGAGCCGGTGCATGCATATACCACTCACAGAGAAGGAGCTGGACCGACAGAGGATAGCTTTCGTGCATCTGGGTGGTGGGCCTGTGGTGCACTTATTTGATTTACTATCATTTCCTGAAATTTGATTTCTGAGTCTGTAACTAGCCGTGCATTATGTGAACTGCAATGTATACCACTAAGAATAATGACCACAGTCATTACTGTCAGGTATTCTTAGGTCTGATCAAGTCAAAGATCGGCTGTATCTTTAAAAACCTTTAGGCCTGTGAGGAGAGATATACAGACTGCTCAACTCAATAAATGATGTTAAAGCAACTGACTCCTGGCGTTTGGAAGTGTTGTGCCTGTGAATCCCTGGGCCACAGCCCCTGCCTCCCTGCCTGGAGCGTTTGTGCGCATATGTGTATATACGCAGGCATAGAGACGGCTTGGAAGGGTAAATTGATAGCTATGATGGTTCAAGTGTGAATGCACATATGTCAAATATACACATAGACAAGCTCTTTGATATAGCAATTGCAATGATAGGCTTTATATCCTCCAGATATAACTGTGTGGGGGTGTGCTTGTGTGTGTGTGTGTGTGTGTGTGTGTGTGTGTGTTTGATATAGCAATTGCAATGATAGGCTTTATATCCTCCAGATATAACTGTGTGGGGGTGTGCTTGTGTGTGTGTGTGTGTGTGTGTGTGTGTGTGTGTGTGTGTGTGTTCATTAATGCACAGGCATGACTGTGCCATTTGAAGCCACTTTTCCTCAAGGACATTGCCTGCTTCTCAGGGGCTGAGATGCTGAGTAGTGTGCATTTGAAAACCTCACCCTGGCCAGTGTGCTCAGTGTTTGGAGAATAAGCCCGCACTCCCAAGGGTCACAGGTTTGATTCCCATCAAAGGCATGTACCTGGGTTACAGGTTCAACCCCAGGCCCAGTAGGGGTGGGGCAAATGGGGGAGGCAATCACCAATCTCTCTCACTTCCTCTCTCTCTTCTCTTATCCACCCTCCCTCCCTTCCACTCTTTCTAAAAATCAATCGGAAAAAAATATCCTGGGGTGAGGATTAACAAAAAAAAGAAAGAAAGAAAAATAAAACTTCAAAGAGGAACAGGCACAAATGTTGGAGTCCAGGAGCCAGCAAGAGTGGGAAGCCTGTAGGGGACCACAGGTAAAATCTGTGAAGGGCTCAGTCCTAGGAATAAGGACAGAAGAGAAGTTAGTAGTAAGTTGCCCCGGCTCGGTTTCCCATTCTCTATATGGTCCAGAAAAAAAAAAAATCATCAGTTTCTGAAATTGGATTGAGATGCAGCCCCCTGCAGGCACAAGGCAGAAACAAACCGAAATCCCCTCTACAGGAAGATAGCATCACCCTTCATCCAAAATTATTTCTAAAAACAAATGATCAACTACACTGCCCTGCACAGTCAAACACAAGAACAACATAATGAGAAACACCAGTAATACTGACCATGAAACATCAAAATATTGGAACTATCAGACACAGACTTCTGAAGAACTATTTTAACCATTACCATTAATAATAGCATGTATTTGGAACATATTTAACAAAAGTCGTTTAAGACTTTTTGGTCAGAATCGTGTCCCCTCTGCAACTTATACATTGAAGCCCTAACCCTGAATACTTTGGAATGGGACTGTGTTTGGAGATAGGACTTTCAGGAGGCAATTAAGTGAAAATGACCTGGTTAAGTTAGGCCCTCATCCAATATGACTGGTGTCCTTATAAGAAGGGGACTTTTGGACACACAGAGACACCAGGGTTGCTCTCTATAAAGGAAAGACCTTACGATGTACAACATAACAGAAGATGGCTATTTCCAAGCCAAGGAGAGAAGCCTTACAAGAAACCAAACCTGCTGACCCCTTGAGCTTGGACCTCCAGCTGCCAGAACTGAGAGAAAATAAATTTCTGTTGTTTAAACCACTCCATCGGGTATTTTGTTACGGCAGCCCTGGCAAGCGAGTACAACCGCTCTGTTGGAAATGACAGGACATAGCTAAGAGAAATTAAAGAAGATATAATGTTTATGATTGGGAAAATCACTATTGTTAGGATGTTAATTCTGCTACAAATTGACCTATAGATTCCATGGAATCTGTTTAATAGCTCAACAGGTCTTTTTCAATAAACTGAAAATCTGATTATAAATTTTATGTGAAAAATTATAATAACCAAGATAACATTGAAAAAGAGCTAAATCAGAGCATTTACACTACCATTTTTCAAGGCTTAACCTAAAGCCACATTCATTAAGGCTGTTTGATGTTAGCATGTAGACAGTCAAATATATCCATGGAACAGAATAGAGAACTCAGAAATAGACCCACAAATATATGGTAATTTGATTTTTTTCACCAAGTTGGCTATGTAATTCAAATATGGTAGAGCCCTAGCCCGTTTCACATAGTGAAAAGAGTGATGACCCTGCAGACTGAATGGTCCCATGTTCGATTCGGTGAAGGGTTATTTACCTCAGTTGCAGGCTGGATCTCCAGTCCTCGTTGAGGTGCATGTGGGAGGCAACCAATCAATGTGTTTCTCTCACATGGATGTTTCCCTCTCTCTGTCTCTCCCCCTCCAGTCTTTCTAAAAATTATCCTCGGTGAGGATTAACAAAATAAAAATAAAATGATACTAAAGCAGCTAGATTACCATCCCCCAAAATGAAGCTTAACACCATCTCACATCAAACACACAAATTAATTGATGATAGCAGTCCTAAATTTCTATGTACCTACTAACATGTCATCACAATAAATAAAGCAAAAATTGACAGAAGCAAAAGGAGAAATTGGCAAAAATAATATAATCACACCGAGAGAATTCTATATGACTTCCTCAGTTATTGATAGAACAAGCTATAAAAGATTTGGACAACACAATTTATAAACTTAACCATTTGTTGAGCCATAAAACAATTTTCAACAAATGTCAAAGGTTTGAAGTCACTTAGAATGTTATTGTATGAATACAATAAAATTACTTTTTTAATATACTTTTATTGATTTCAGAAAGGAAGGGAGAGGGAGAGAGAGATAGAAACATCACTGATGAAAATCATTGATTGGCTGCCTCCTGCACACCTCCTACTGGGGAATGGGCCTGAAATACAGGCATGAACCCTGACCAGGGAGTCCAGCTGGAATCAGACTGTGACCTCCTGGTTAATAGATGCTCACACACTGAGCCACAGTGGCCGGGCTACGATATTAAGGTAGAAAACAGTGTCAAAAAGATACCAATAGATTTCCTTTATGTAAGTAATACACTTCTAAATACTTGTGGGTAAAAGAAAAATCCTAACAGACATCAGAAAATATTTGGAATTGAAGGAAAAATTTTTTAAATTTAAATGCTACATATTAATATGTGGGAAGCAGGCACATTATTTCCCTCTAAAATGATTGGAGGGATGTTTAAATCCTTTGCTGAAATTGCTAGAAGAGAAAAAAGGTTAAAACATTAATGAAGAAAGCAACCATCTTAAGAAATTAGAAAAAGCAATAAAATAAACTCAAGGAAAGTAGAAGGAAGGAAAAATTAATTTTAAGAATGTAAAAGTGAAATAGAAATTAAATTTCCAATAGACAAGATCAATAAAGCAAAAGTTGGTTCTTTGAAAAGATTAACAAAATTGATAAACCACTGGCAAGACTGATGACGAGAAAAAAAAGAGAGAGAAGGCACAAATAACCAATGTCAAAAATAGAAATGGAAGATGGTTATAGGTCCTGTATATATTTGTACAAAAATAACAGGGTAGCCCAGCCGGTGTGGCTCAGCAGTGGAGCATCGACCCAGGAACCAAGAGGTCACCGGTTCAATTCCTGGTCAGGGCATATGACCAGGTTGTGGGCTCCATCCCCAGTGAGGGGCGTGCAGGAGGCAGCCAATCAATGATTCTCTCTCATCCATGATGTTTCTATCTCTCTCTCCCTCTCCCTTCTGCTCTGAAATCAATAAAAATATATTTTAAAAAAGAAAAGGGTATCATGAACAATTATGCCAATAAATTTAACTCCCATGGTCAGATTGTCCAATGTCTGAAAACAGATTATTCATATATTTAGTTTAGTTTTCTAGCTGCATACTGCAGGAACACTAGTTTGGTACCAGCCACTCTATCACATTTGAAAGCAGAAGGCTATCTTAGTTTTTTAAAATGTTTTCAAGACGCCGAAACCGGTTTGGCTCAGTGGATAGAGCGTCGGCCTGCGGACTGAAGGGGCCCAGGTTCGACTCCGGTCAAGGGCATGTACCTGGGTTGTGGGCACATCTCCCATTGGAGATGTGCAGGAGGCACCTGATCGATGTTTCTCTCTCATCGATGTTTCTAACTCTATATCTCTCTCCCTTCCTCTCTGTGAAAAATCAATAAAATTTATAAAAAAAAAATGTTTTCAAGACTTATCTGGGTAGTGAGATATATACCTTTTTTTGTATTTAAAAATAGAGCCTGATGTCATTTTTACAAGAGGAGGAGAGAATGTTTGCTTTTAAATATATATACATATATATTTTATTGATTTCAGAGAGGAAAAGAGAGGGAGAGATAGAAACACCAATGATGAGAATCATTGATTAGCTGCCTCCTGCACGCAGCCCACTACTGGGGATCGAGCCCAAAACCCAGGCATGTGCCCTGACTGGGGAATTGAACTGTGACTTCCCGGTTCATAGGTCGACGCTCAACCACTGAGCCACACCAGCTGGGCAAAAGAGAGATGTGTTTAACCCAAAACATCAAATATACAAGTTCATAGGTACATATTCTCATGTTTTCAGTTAGTGGTTAAAAAAAAAAGAATAAGTCTGCAAGAGTAGCCATGTGACATTAGCAGTGTTCCAGGTTGTCTTATGGGTCTGCCTTTCTTGGCCCAGATACAGGAAGAGTGTGGTTCCAGAGCAGCCACAGCGCTGTCAAAGGGGCCCACAGGCCACACATGGGCAGTACTGAAGTGGTTAATCCTTCTTACGTAAGAGCAGAGCACTTAAAACATGAGTTACTTAAAATTCAGCTTAGCTTTATGGTGATTTAGAGTTTGTTTAATGAGTATTTGGAACTGCACATTGTTTATAGCTATTGGTATTTCAATAGATGCTTAAATGTTTGAACATTTGAAGTTTAATAAACCTTAGTTCTTCGAAGAAAAACATTGATGTAATTAAGTTTTCAATTACTCTGTTGTTGTTTTTTAGGGGACCATGTAATTAATAAAAGCTAAGACATTTAACAACGCTCATTTAAAAACCTAGTCAACCACTTAATTAATATGCTTATAGTACATATTTTTAAATATAAAAGTCTCACATAAGCAGTTACCACTTTTGAAAAATACACATAACGACACATGAGAATAAATGAAAGTAACTTTGTTTCAGGATTATTTGAGTACACATGAATGCGCGGATCAGTTATGGCTTTTCCAAAACCATTCTTACACACTCGTATCAATTACTGTTTGTTTGTTTGTTGTTTTGATGGTGTGGTCAAATTAAAAATACTGAAGCAATTGTTCCTCAGAGCTTCTTTGCCCTTAGCACATTCTAGAGCAGTGATGGAGAACCTATGACACGCGTGTCAGAGGTGACACGCGAACTCATTTTTTTTGGTTGATTTTTCTTTGTTAAATGGCATTTAAATATACAAAATACATATCAAAATGTGTCTTTGTTTTCCTATGGTTGCAAATATCAAAATATTTCTATATGTGACACGGCACCAGAGTTACGATAGGGTTTTTCAAAATGCTGGCACACCGAGCTCAAAAGGTTCGCCATCACTGTTCTAGAGCAGCGGTTCTCAACCTGTGGGTCGCAACCCCTTTGGGGGTCGAACGACCCTTTCACAGGGGTCGCCTAAGATCATCGGAAAACACATATATGATTACATATTGTTTTTGTGATGAATTACTATGCTTTAATTATGTTCAATTTGTAACAATGAAAATACGTCCTGCATATCAGATATTTACATGACGATTCATAACAGTAGCAACATTACAGTGATGAAGTAGCCACGAACATAATTTTATGGTTGGGGGTCACCACCACATGAGGAACTGTATTAAAGGGTCACGGCATTAGGAAGGTTGAGAACCACTGTTCTAGAGGATCTTACATGCAAGTTGGAAAAAAATAAAGTGGCAGAGGTGGTTCGGATTTAATATAGTCTTACTTTAATTAAACATTAAATTTAAAGTGGAATAGGAGAAAAATTTCCATTCCCAGA
>NW_006288179.1:653671-663284 GCF_000327345.1 Myotis davidii | reverse complement strand
CCCCAACTACTGGATCAGAATCTGAATTTTCAAAACACCCCAGGGTTTAGTGTCCACGTTAAAGACGGAGAAAGCTACAAAAGCGGGGTCAGTGTCCTAGTCAGGAAAGTAACTTGCCAGAGTCTACTTGGGTGGAGGGAAGGAACCCACCAGGAGCAGTTCCTATACTTTCCTGGGGTGAAGGTGGTGCGGTGATCTCTGTTCCTGCCACAAAGGATGGGCACTTGACGGAGTTTGGGAAGCAGGCTCACCCAGAAAGGCGCATTCCGATCCTAAAGAGCAAGACTTGGCAGGCCATTCCCGCTGCTAAAGCGCCGTCCCGCCTCCCCTCGCCTGAACTGTCCTCAGGTACAGTGGATGCCATCTCCTGGGGAGGGAGGGGGCGGCGCTGTGCTGCTTCCGTGGCCCCGCTGCCCCTGAATGTCTGTGCGGGACAGTCTCCGCTTTTGTCCCTAGAACTGTGGGGTCCCTGCGTGTGTGGAAGGACAGCCCTGAGCCTCAACCATGGGGACTTCCTTAATCCCAGCCCGAAGGGACTGGTGCCCGGCACCGGCGGCAAACGCCCTTTCTCTCCAGACAAACCGGGCGCGGGTTTGCGGGTGGACCCGCAGTGAGAGAGAGGCAGAGCGGCCGCCCCGGGGCCCACAGCGCCGCCCCGCGGAGGCAGCTGGTGTCGCGGCCAGGCCCCGAGCGGTCTGCGATTTGCATACCCGTCGTGCACCACGAAGTCAGTTCCCACGCGGGAGCACCAGCCCGCGGGAACCTCCCACCGCCGCTGGGCACACTGCCTGTTACCAAGGCAGGGTCTCCACGAGCGCCCGGTGGAGCGCGGACCCGCGAGTACGCGGCCACCATAAGTGTGCTGAGGGTGAGCGTGGTCTAAGGAATCCGGGCGGAAACTGGCAAGTATACTCTGGTTTCTCTTCAGATCGTATAAATCTTTCGCCTTTTACTAAAGATTTCCGTGGAGAGGAACAATTGTGAGTTTTCACTCAATTTTTCGAGGCCTCGTTCTTACGAGGCTACTTCCCAAAAGTTGAAAGATAGACTCGGCTTTTAGTGTGACTTTTTGGGTAATACCTGCCCAGTTTCTAGCGGGAACCCCCTTTAGTACCCAAAGTGCTTGACTTACTGGAGACGCTGCCCCACACTTACAGGTGTGGTGTGCATTAGACCCAAGGCTCATGCTCCTTCTCCTTCAGGTCTTGTGCAAACTTTTATTTTTATTTTTTTAAAATATATTTTATTGACTTTTTACAGAGAGGAAGGGAGAGAGATAGTTAGAAACATCGATGAGAGAGAAACATCGATCAGCTGCCTCCTGAACATCTCCCACTGGGGATGTGCCCGCAACCAAGGTACATGCCCTTGACCGGAATCGAACCTGGGACCTTTCAGCCCAGAGGCTGACGCTCTATCCACTGAGCCAAACCGGTTTCGGCTATTTTTTAAATATATATATAATTTTATTGATTTCACAGAGGAAAGGAGAGGGTTAGAGGGAATCATTGATTGGTTGCCTCCTACACGCCCCCTACTGGGGATCAGCCTGCAACCTAATTGAACCTGAGACCCTTCAGTCTGCAGGCTCACGCTTTATCCACGGAGTCCGGCTCGTACAAACGTTTAAGTCTGCGCTGGCTATCCTGTATGAAACACCACATCACCGTTTATTCTTTTAACCGGCTTTATTTATTTTATTTTTATTTTTGTTAATCTTCACCTGAGGATATTTTCCCATTGAAATGGGCCAGGGCCCTTGACCATCATCGAACCCAGGACCCTCCAGTCCGCCGGCCAATGCTCTATCCACTGAGTCAAACTGGCTAGGGCTTAACCCGCTTTATTTTTCTTCAGAACAGAAGCTACTTCCTGATTATAGCATGCATTAATTTGTCTGCTGTATGTTTCTCCTCCTAGAATGAAAGGTCCCATGAAGCAGGGACTTCACCTGACTTGTTCTGTGATGGATTCCATGACCCCAAATCGATGTCTGGCCCATCAACACTCAGTGTATATTTGTGCAACAAATGGATAAATAGACTTATTTTCTAAACCAGAAACGAGAGAGAGAGAGAGAGAGAGTGAGAGAGAGAGAGAGAGAGAGAGGACAAGACTGTAGAACACTAGGAGACTAGCATGAAAACCAAGAGAAGAGGCATTTCCTAAGGATAATTACCAGTAATGACACTCCCATTTATGGATAGCTCAAAACACCAGTATCTTGTTTTGTTTACTTACTAGAACACAGGTTTGTTATAAAATATGATGATTCAGGAGCAGCCAGATAGAAGAGATACAAAGGGGAGGCCAGAAATGATGTCTATAAGAAAACAATAGTGGAACTGAGAAACATCTGGTGAGCTTCACCATAAGAGAGGAGTTTTATAGTTCTTTCAGAAAGTGTAGGAAGGAAGTGGCATCAGAACTGTGTATAGAAAACTAAGCCAAAGAATAAGGCTCTAGTTAAGATATGACTGAATCCTGCCCCAAAAGTTAAATAAAACCATATGGCTCAGCTCTGAATAATATTTACATATTCAGATTAATATAAAATACTGAATCTTTATTTAACCCCAAATTGTGACAGAATGATCTTGGGAGAACGGGAACAGGTAAGCATGGGCTGATGGTAGAATAAGGGGAAAGAGAGAGATAGGCAGAAGAAAACCAAATGCTCTGTTTTCCATAGAAGTGAGTAGATTAGCCCTAGCTGGTTTGGGTAGAGCGTTGGCCCTCAGATTGAAGAGTCCTGGGTTGGATTCTGGTCAAGGACACGTACCTCGGTTGCAGGCTGGATCCCTGACCCTGGCCATGGCGCGGGGAGGAGGCAACCAATTGATATGTCTCTCCCACATGGATGTTTCTCTCTCTTTCTTCCTTCCTCCCTCACCTTTCACTCTGTCTAAAACTCATAGAAAAAATTATCCTCAAGTTAGGGTTAACAACAGAAAGACACTCATTATAGAAGTAGAATTAATAAAATGTGCTGATGTCTTCTTTATGTAGAGGACAGAGGGGAGGAACTAAAAGGAAGAAAACAGCTAAGAATGACTCCCAGAATCCTGACTTGAGCAATTGGATGGAGGGTGGTTTCACATTCCCCGATGGAGGAAGACTGGGAAAGAAAGATACAAGTTTTAGCCCGGCTGGTGTGGCTCAGTGGTTGAATGTCGACCCATGAACCAGGAGATCATAGTTTGATTCCAGGTCAGGATACATACCTGGTTGCAGGCTCAATCCCCAGTAGGAGGGGCCGGGGAGCGGGGGGCGGTGTGTGTGCAGGAGGCAGGCAGCCAATTGATGATTGTATCTCATCATTGATGTTTCTATCTCTCTCTCCCTTTCCCTTCCTCTCTCTGAAATCAATAAAAACACATATTTTTAAAAAGTACACGTTTTAGACAGAAAGGTTAAAAGTTAGGTATAGAATAAATTAAGATGCGGATACTTGAGATACCCCACTAGATTGGTCAAGTAATCAGTTCATTCATTGTCCTGACTGTATTTCATCTTTTAGGGCACCAAAGGGGTTTGGGGCTCAGCAACGAAGTCCAGTCTAAAGTCAGTCTGGGGCCGAAACCGGTTTGGCTCAGTGGATAGAGCGTCGGCCTGCAGACTGAGGGGTCCCAGGTTCGATTCCGGTCAGGGGCATGTGCCTGGGTTGCGGGCACATCCCCAGTGGGAGATGTGCAGGAGGCAGCTGATCCATGTTTCTCTCTCATTGGTGTTTCTAATTCTCTATCTCTCTCCCTTCCTCTCTGTAAAAATCAATAAAATATATTTATAAAAAAAATAAAGTCAGTCTTGGGGGTTGTTGGCATATAAATGGCATTAGAAGTCATGAGACCATTTCGGGAAGTAATTTTCAAACCCGGATTGTGTGTTTACAGTGCAATTTTCAAGTCCCCATCCCAGAGTGTTTCCGATTCAGTAAGTCTCGGTGAGGTTCAGGAATATGCTTTACTAAATGCCAACCTAAAAGGTTCTGGTGCAGGTGGTGTGGTTCAAGCTCAGATTGGAATGGGCTTAAGCACAATTCAAAATGAGGGAGTAGCCACAGAAACCCTTTCCCGAAGTGAGAAAGAGAGGTTGTTGTTATTATTAGGGGAGTAGAGGGGTGGGGAGGCAATGTGAGGTCAAGCAGAAAATTATGCACAGCCTCCACTCCAAACCAGTAAATCAGCACCTCCGGAGGTGGGGCCAAGATAGCAGTATATTTTTTACTTTAATTTCATTTATCCTCCGCCTACACCCCAAGCATTGTTTTTACTTCCCCAGTGCCTGGCATAGAGTATGTCCTCAATTCATGTTCCTTGTTGTAAAAAGTATCGCTGGCTGATTAGCAGATGATACAGACAACGGGAAACCACTGCACATATTGCAAAGTTTATGCAATCTTCGTGTGAAAAGGAGGACAGCCCACTTTCAAATGGGGGACCTGATGACCGAAAGGGGAATTCCTGAAGTCCCTGAGCCTTGTAGTGGCGAGTCAGGACCACAATCCAGTATCCAACTCTCAAGTCACACTGTCCTGCCTTCCAACAGTCTTCATTTTGACCACTCCCCAAACCCACTCACCTCTCAAGACTCAGATTGTCTAGCAATACCTCCCCCTCGGCACCCCGTTGCTTCAGTCACTTACCGACCCTGCCTTCCCTTTCATCAAACCCTCTGACACTCTCAAACCCGCCTCGGTCCCAGACCCATCCTATCAGCATCATGAGATAACCTCAAGCCCAGCCCTCAGGACTTTACCAATAGGACCTGGAGGCCCCCTCTCCGCCCCCAGCCGCCCGCCCCGCCGCTCGGTCACCATAGCAACCGGAGACACATCAGCCTGCAGCAACAAGGGGAGAGGAGTTCCTGGTACAGTTCTTTTACGTATTTGCTTTCCTTACCGCTTCCCGTGCCTGATGCGTGACTTTTATGGTCTGGTAAGAAAGCTCCATCCAGACACTGTGTTAGGCCCGAAGAGTAGGAGCCACTTGCTGATCAACGGGTAAGTAAATCCAAGAAAGACAGCTCATAGAAATCGGACGCTTAACCCGCCTGCCCCTTACAGGATTGGCCAGAGCCTAGACAGGTCAGCCAATCACTGGGCACAGACGGATTCTTTATCATGCCAATCAATATTAAAATTAACATGTCTAATTCAGAGTGTTGCATGGCTCTGACCAATCAAGAGATCGAGAGGGGATGATTGGCAGGGCTTGGGGCGTGTGTGTGTGTGTGTGTGTGTGTGTGTGTGTGTGTGTGTGTGTCCGCAATTGGTTTGGGTCTCTTAATTCTGTCTCTAAAATGCAAGTTAACTCAAGTTTATTTACCATAGAATTTGTCCTTGATTTTGGCGGTTGTTCAGGCTTTTGTGATCCACTGCTTATGTTCTCCAAAGACTATACTTATGACATCTCTTCTTCTCTAGGACCCCCCTTCCTTCCCCATTAAGATCAAGGTTTGAAATTTCCTGCTTTACTTTGATATTGCCTGTATGTATGTGGTCCATTTAGGCTGAAAAAAATCTGCTGTGGACTCATGTTTTAAATCCGATTTAAAAATGGGCAGAGGACTTGAATACACATAGAAATGGCCAACAGGTACATGAAAAAGTATTCAATATCACTAATCATCAGGGAAATGCAAATGAAAGCCACAATGAGATTTCACTTCACACCTTTTAGAATGGATATTGCCAAAAAGACAAGAGAAAGCAAGTGTTGACAAGAATGTGCAGAAAAGGGAGCCCTTGTGCACTATTGGTGAGGGTGTAAATTGGTTTAGCCATTGTGGAAGTTTCTCAAAAAATTAAAAATGGAACTACCTAAGATCCTGCAATTGCACTTCTGGATATATATATATATCAGAAGGAAGTGAAATCATCATATTTTGAAGAGATTTCTGCATCCCATGTTCATAGCAGCATTATTTATAACAGCCAAGACATGGAAACAACAGTCCAAATGGTTATAGAAATACATATTTAATGTGTCCAAAGGGAAAATAAAAACACCAACCTCTCAACTTAGAATTCTATATCCAGTGAAAATATTGTTCAGAAATTAAGGTGATTTTGAAAGGGTGACTGCCAGGAGCTGGGAGGTCAGAAAGGAGGCTACAGAAGTAGTCTAGATCAGAAATAATAGCACAGGAACTAAGACTAAGGAAAAGACTCTAAGATGAGATCCACTGAGCCAAACCGGTCAGGGCCTCACTTTCCATCTTGTTCCATTACCACCATTCTCCATATAACAGTCAGAATAAAATTTTATTAATATGTCTAATCTCACCATGCCCCTTCTCAAAACCTTTCAATGGGTTTACATCACTCTAAAAATAAAAAAAAATCAAACTTCTTATCACAGTCCGCAGGCCCTGTTTTATTGTGCAACTTAGCCCTTATTCTTCCCCACGATCTTTATTTATCTCCTCAAACTGATTTGTTCTCCTTTTGGAACTTCTTACTACCCCAATTTGTATTAATTCACGGTGTATGGATAATTATTCCTGCAGTCCCCAGCCCTCCTAGAATATAAGTTTCATAAAGGCAGAAATTTTGTTTTTTACTATATCCCTATTGCCAAGAACATTGTTTGGCTCATATTAAGTGTGAAAAAAATATTTTCTGGATCAATGAATAAGTGCATGGTTGCATTTTCATTTAAAAAGGGGAGGAATAACATTTCAGTGGTAAAAAAGGTGTAATAAAATGTATGGAGGTTGAAAATTATACAGTACTCTATCAACAGTAACAATAGCTAAGACACATTAAGCGCTCATTATGTCTTAGCAGTTCTAAGCACATACTTTTTTTGGGGGGTGTGGGGGTCAGCCTTGCTCTAGGCCCTGCAGACCTATGTGTCCTGGGAGCCTACCCCTAGCCTTAACTGGTTGGATCTGGATGGCATGCTGGCTGAGAAAAGCCTGTTAGCCAGGGGGAGGCAATCATTCTTTTTCTTGAAAATTTGTGCTGAGAGACATGCAGGCTAAGGAAGTTTGAAGATGAGTCATGCTAATGGCAGGGCATTTTTGAGTGAAGGGAACAGCTGCAGAGGTCCTTGAAGCTGCACTGCTATCTGCCCTTTCTGGACCTTGTTGTTCAATGTTCCTTGGTTTAATGATGACAGTTACCAGCTATCCTTCTGGTAAAATCCACTCCCTTCATTTTTAAAACGAATATGGACAGGTTTGTCTTGTTGATTATTCATTCTCCTAGAAATACAAAAGCAAACAATCTCTTAATCAAGGAAACTTGACTGAGATAGTTTTTCCTTTGCAACACTATGAGAGTGTATTACTGTTTCCACTTTACAGATGAGGAAACAGGGCCTGAACGGGTCCAATACCTTTCCTAAAGTTGTAGAGCAGGAAAGATGCCAATCCTGGCCTGGGTGGCTTTCCTTGCTTTCTATCTTTCCTTCCTTCCAGAGGGCTCTGAACTGCTATGTGTGGCTGTAGGAAGGGCAGCAAGAGAGAGGGCTGTTGTTGAGATGAAGTAAGGAAGACAGGGCCTACGTTTTGGTACCATTTCAGGTAAATTAGAAAATGACACTGATAACAGAGATGGGGCAGAAACCAGATTTCACTTACTTTTGGATAAGCTCCCCTAAGGGCTCTTCATGCTTCCATATCAACAATTGTTGGCAGAGAGAGATTTATACCTACACGGAATGTCTATATGATTAAAACTTTTCCTCTTTCCATTGACAGAGCTGACAGTTTTTAAAGAATTACAAGATACATTTTTAGTAACATAAAAAAAGGGAGTTTGAACAATATATATTTAGAGATGAATTATCGTTGACTGTCACAGGGTTGGCAACTAGGCAAGTACATTTCTTGTCATTTTTGAAAACTCCCCCCTCATTCTTGCATGCCTAGAACAGGTGTGCTGAAGATGGTGTGACATTTGCTAGTAAGTGAGGTGGTGAATACAGAATTCCAGAGGGTTTACTCTGGAATGGGATGTGGGGGGGGGGGGGGTTGGGAAAAAAGGGGACAGTGACATGGGTGAGAAGTGACAAATAGACTAGGAAAATTAATATTCATTCAAAGAGAGTAATCAATAAAACAAAGAGCTTATGAATAAAAAATACTCAGAATTCACTCCATGAGGCATTGTGTTCTTACAGCCTTGTCCCCGAATAAACCTCAAGGTTACAGTTCTCAATTGCACAGCCAGCAAGAATCAGATGAATAATGAACGGCATTTGAGTGCTTCTGATGGGAAGTAGATGGGCCATAGTAGATGGGGACCCACCTCATGGTCAGATTGTGAAGACTGGAGTGGTATGGTGTGCCCTGAAACTATAGATGAATGTTATACTACATGCTCTTCTCTTTTCAGAAAATTTGGCATTGACCTCATCCAAGGTTGGGTCTTGTCTCATCCCCAACGGTCCATTGTCGAGAGCAAGACAAACGCTGACACTAAATTTTCCTAGGAGTGAGCCTTCCCAGCACATTATCCAACCAATGCATCCTTTGGATTGATTTGTGACCAAAGGGGGAAGCGTGGACAAAAAGGGGTCCTATACTAAACCTGATAAGCTCAGGGGAGGCCTGTCATGGGGTGGGGGGAGGGGACCTACAAACTCAGAGACCTCAAGTAACCACACAGGATGGTCTGAAATTAATTTCCTCACGGAAAGCGAGTCATGTGTTGTCCTAGGCCAGTGGCCGGCAAACTGCGGTTCTCGAGGCACATGCGGCTCTTTGGCCCCGTGAGTGTGGCTCTTCCACAAAATACCACGCGCAGGCGCCGAGGTACAGTGCGATTGAAACTTCCTGGCCCATGGGCAGAAGTCGGTGGATCGAGCCCACCACTGGTGTCTCCTTGACAAAGGCCAATCCTTACCTTAACTGGGCCTGTCTATTGTCTTTTTGCATCTGATTAACATACCTTTGGGATGTCGGGGTAACTTCCTTTTTCCAGACCTCTCCGGGCACACTCTCCCACGTGAGCAGGGGACCGCCGAACCCCTCGTGGTTACTGTTACCGTGCTAATGAGCTGCTCACTACCCGATCCCCACCAGCGTAAAACAAATACTGTCTGTGTGCATTCCTTTTACTTTTTATCCAATCCCAGAGATTTCCCCGCTTTGCTTTCTCCCGCCTCCCTAATCTATCACCAATGGATTTCATGTAACCCCCTTACGTCTTCTCCTTTGATTCCAGTGTAGAAAATAAGGAGCCAAACTGCCATTCTCCGGAGCCTAAGCACGGTCCGCTGAGATTTTTGCTCCCCAGCAATCGTCCTCAGTTTGGCTCCAATAAACTCCTAACAATTCTTACGGCTTGGAACGTGTCTTAAACCGACGAGATTAGCCTTCCGGAGGTGCCAGCCGTCCCGCACCGTCGGATCGGAACAATAGCTAACCCAGCGCCCGTATTCATATCGTTCCCACACAACTACTCTGGGGGATGGTTGTATTCGCAGCTGCTTCCTCCGGCCGCAGCCACGGCCCCCGAAATGTTCCAGCCAGGAGTCCGGCCCAGCTCTTCCGGTCTGCCGCTCGCCGGGGCCAGGCCCTGCTCTAGCCCCGCAGGTAACGCTGAGGTCCCGCGGCGCTTCCGGGGGGTCTGGCGGGCCTCGGTGCGGGAAGGGGGGGTGGG